>NC_084797.1:20813443-20902113 GCF_963169125.1 Humulus lupulus | reverse complement strand
GGGGCTCATTCAATATACACAAGCCGTTTTTAGTTTCATATATAAATATACATATCTTGTAATAAAGCAATTAACAAAACAACAAATAAAATACCCAGAAGTGTTTTCAATTTCAGTTTTGTTGTCGGTATTATTATTCAGACTTAAAAATAGTACTGTATGGCAGTCACGTGAGCGCTCTACATATTGTCATAAAGTGGACTCTTTTTTCTTTTTTCAATTTAAGAAAAAATAAATAGCCATCATCCCTGAGGAAAATGAATTTAATTAATTCTATCTCACCATGGAATTAGAAGATAATTCCCATGTTTTTGAAAAGAAAAATACAATAGCTTATACAGAAATAGAAATAGAGGTCCTCCTCACCAAACCCCCCACGTGAGGTTATGAGTTATATATATATATATATGAATGAGAAAGTTTAGTGTGGAGGGGCAGTAGTATTAGTATAGTTCTAGTACAGTCCTTGAGATGTGTTCCGATCAAGAATTGTTCATGTGACAAACTGCACCCATTGGTCGGACAACTTAGAGCACACAATCATGTGAAGTCCTTCCCTTCATTATTATCTCCATTTACTCTTTTTTTATATATATATAATATTTGTTATATATATATATATACATATCTATATATAAAAGCGTGCAGGTGTTAACTTCTACCTGTAATGAGTACTTCTACATGTACACATATACGTATATATAAACATTGTACACGTACAACCCTATCACTTAATTATATATATATTCTTAAACGATTTGAATTTCTTTTTCTAATTTTGATATTAATATATATTCTTTACGAATAATATTGTTCAACATTCTTTTAATACTTATAGGTACGACAAGTAGTTGTGGAGTATGTATTATGTACCAAAAAAATACTGTTTTACAAAAGTTTATTAATGTAGGCCCTTTTGACAAAGCAATATCTCTTCTATATAAAAAGTGTGTAAATAACGAAATTTTTTAGTTTTAAAGGTTCTTAGTTTTAATAGTTTTTATTTTTTTAATATTAACTTTAACAAAATATTCTAATATTTAATAGTAGTTTGCAAACATCACTTAAACTTAAATAAAATAAAATAAATAATTAAAATATGATATTTTTGAGATATTTTACAATAATAATTATTTAAAAATAATAAATAATTAAACAAATTAAAATATAATATTTTTGAAATATTTTACCATGATAATTATTTAAAAATAATAAATAATTAAAAAAATTAAAATATGATATATTTTTAGATATTATACAATAATAATTGTTTAAAAATAATAAAATCATACGTTTTACAAATTAAATTAAATTTAATTAAACTTAAACTTAAACTCACTTATTAGAATAATATCATATTAAATATATAATGTAATTTACTGTTAATTAGCAACAAATTGTTTTATAAAAAAATCTAACAAGAAACTTAAATTTAAAACCCATGTATAATATTTAATATTACATTAAACATATAATATATAATCTCTTATTATCACTCCAAAATTCAAAAATTAGAACAAATATAAACTTAAACTTAAACAAAAATAAATAAATAATTTAATTAAAACATGGTATTTATTTGAAATTTATATGATATTAATATAAATTTAATAAAAATAATTAATAAATTCTATAAATAAAACTAAATAAACATACATTGCAACTTATTTGTATCTAGTATATATATATATTAAAATGTTTATTTTCACTACTTACTCATTTTTAAAGAATTGTGAGTGGTTAAATACCTGTATATTTGATATGGATAAAACAAAATTATTATACAGAGAATACTATATATTTGATTAAATAGTAATGATAATAAAGAAAGAAATTAAGATTAGAGATTCTATATTATTCAAAATTCAAAACCGGCACCATTCTATTTATTTTTCATGCCAAGCGGAATGTTTTACCAAATTGTGATCGTGAGGGTCTACCAATTAATCATTTGGTGACACATAAAGACATTTTGCATAGCTGGACTTCAAAGTGCCAGGTCAGCCGCAACATGTTTATTTTATTTTATTAATTTTTTTAAAAAATTTTATTTTTATTTTTATGGGCTGCTTTTTCTAAAATATAAGTCGATTTCAGAAACAAACAGAGTCGGCTTCTTTGTTTGATATAGCGTTTGAAGCCCCATATTTGATTACTAATATGACTGTTTATTTTCTCTAATTATGCACCGCCGATAAATGGGGGCCGGTTTCAAAGAAATACCCTTTAATTATATCATTACGAACCGATTTACCAAAGTGAATACGAGAAAAACAATATTCGAAATTGGAAGAAAAACAAGAATTTGGTGAAAATAATTGATTTATATACTAAATTCAGCAATGTCAACTTCATTATTTGACTGGTAAGATATTATCGGAAAATACTGTTTTTAATGTTTGGTTTAGTTCCATACCTCTTGGAGCTTTACGGCAGCATATTTATATGTAATACATATATTTTAGGTTTAATTGTAAAGTCACTGTTTTTTTTTTAATATATATATATATATATATAATAGAATGAAATATATAATTCTATAGTATATATAAATATTTATATCAATAAATTTTACATATATGATATCTAAACACAATGTTAACAGAGATATATATTTCCATCGCTTCATAATATACATATAAAAATACAATAATATTTAAAAATAATTAATAATACAAATAAAATAATAATAAAAAAAATCATAATGTAGACAGTAGTATGCATGCATAAATTATTTTTAGTTTTTAATGTATCTCACAATGTTCTTTAGTGAATTTGATGAAGAAAAAGAGCTTCATAAAAAATAAATTATATCACATAAATTTATAAGATAAAAAAATAATGTATGCTTTTAATATTTTTAAATATATATGATTTAATTTTTTAAATTATCATAAAATATCGTAAACATATTCTATTTTAATTAATTTATTTATTTATTGTAATTTAAGTTTATGTTTGTTATAGTTTTTTAATTTGGGAGTGACAACAGAAGATTATATATTATATGTTTAATATAATATTAAATTTAAGTTTAAGTTTAATTAAATTTTATTTAAGTTATAAAATATATGATTTTATTGTTTTTAAATAATTATCATGGTAAAATATCTAAAAAATATTATATTTTAATTTGTTTAATTATTTATTTATTTAATTTAATTTAAGTTTAAGAATATTCCGTTAAAGTTAATGGAAAAAAATAAAAATAAAACCTTTAAAACTAAGAATTTTTGTTATCTACACACTTTTTTTATAAAAGATATATATATATATATTGAGAAAATATGCTATAGGGGCTTCCAAAAACAATCATACCAGTGGTGCTTTTGTGTATTTATGACTTATGAATAGTTTTCGGCGTGATTATGTTTTTTTTATGAGCGTGTATATTATATCTATTTAGAATTTTTGCAAATTTTCATAAAATTTTGATAATTTATAGTGCCGAAAATTAGGTTCAAAACAGGTTGTTACACATGTGACTAATTTTTTTCACGAGAAAAACAATATATTTGAATCTAATTTTTTGCACTGTACATTATTAATAATTTTCTAAAAATTTATAAATACTCTAAATAACTACAATATATACGATCATAAAAAAAGAACTGAAAATTGTACACTGATTGATAACACAATTGAAACCCCTAGATCATAATCCCCATATATAAATATATATATACTAATTATAATGACTAATAATATACGTACGGCGACAAAAAATAAATACGTATTGATAGAACAAAACAAATTAGCCAAACAAACAATTTTCGAAAACAATTTGCTACCAAAAGTATAAATACACACTTACATGTGTATATATATATATATATATATATAAATAGACAATAACCATACCATGTGGTTGCCACCTTTCGTAATTTACACAATTGCTAGTTAATATAAGGTTCTGCAACTTTCTCTCCCTAAAAAAAAAACATTGCCTAAGTTGGTAGGTTTTGATTCACTTTTGACTCAAATTTCAGTCTCTAAAAGAATCTAATGAACATGTTATTGTAAAGTATATTCATAAGAAATTAAAGATATATACATACGTACGTGTGCATATATATACTATATGTATTAAGTATGTTCTTTAGATTTGCATGCACGTGTATACTACGATAATCAACTTTTTTGGGTTTTTTTTTTTTTTTGAATAAATTTGCCATATGATATGGTGTGTAAGAATACTCAAAATCAGATCTTATATTTACTCATACTACAAATAAATGTAAGAAATTTAAAGTGGTTACTCCCTTTTCTCGATACAGAAAGCTTTAGACTTTAGAACCAAAAAAAAAAAGTAATTTCTTTTCTTAAAAGGGGATTGTAAAGTAAATCTAGTTATATAAAATATATATTTTTATCTATGCTTTTTTTAATTAAGTATTTTAAAACGGGTATCTCAATATATGATTGAAAACGTTTTGTAATCCATTCCATGCACGAAGCCAAAATTAGTTAAATCGCACATACCCTTACTCTGGAATGTGAAGCACGTTACCAAATCTCCTAAAATTTTAAATAAATATTGGCAAAAAAATGAAAGAAAAAAGGAAAAAGAATAAATACTGATAATAAAGGTAAGTTAATTAATATGGACAAAAAAGTTTAGTAATTAAAATAAAAAATGAAAACAAAATTCTATATATTGATTTTACTTGATTTTGAAGAAATCATGAGTTTCCAAAATATATTTTTTGAGAATTAATAAGAAAGTGAAAGAAAAATATAGGTTTTTTTAAAATTATTTTTCAAATTTTAAATAATTTTTTATTTCTTATTTTTTTTAAAATAACTATTTTAAATTAAAAATTAATAAATATTTTATTAAAATTAATACTATAATATTTAAAATAATTAAAAAACTTATATTTTCCATCAATTAAAATATAAATTCTTTAAAAAAAAAGTGAAAGAAAAATATAAGTATTAGTTATTTTGATTACTTTTAAAATTTTAAAACATTTTTTTTATTATTTTGAGAAAGAATAAAAAAATAAAAATAATTTAAAGTTAAAAAAATAATTAAAACCTACATTTTTCTTTCAACCTCTATTACTTCTTAAAATAATAATAAAAATAAATATAAAAGTACAATATTTAAAAAATAATGAATATATTTATTATAAAAAAAATTAGTATAAAATTTTAATATTTTTTAAACAACAAGTATATTTACGGGAAAAAAATTTGTATAAAAATAAAATATTTTAGCAACAATTTTTATTTTTTATTTTTAGTAGCTACTCAAATTTGTTATGGTAAATAAATTTGGGTATTTGAATTTTCGAGTAATTTTTTTTTCGAAAGTAATCCAAATAAATAAATAAAATAAGCGCGTGATATTGGCATATCTCGGTAGAAGTAACACGGAGTACACAAAAAACCCAGAGACGTACATAACGAATTATAAATGGCGGCGAATTCTAGGTTGCTTGCCACGTTACTTTTATAGCTGTAACTGTAAAAAATACAAAAATAAAAAGGTAAATAAATATTTTTTTTTTTTTTTTTAAAAAAAAGCAAAAACAAAATATCCAACTTGAAAAGCTGAAATGAAAAAAAAAAAGTAAAATTATAATGCCAACAAAGACAGCACAGACTGAATTGTTACACACTTCGTATGGTAATTTAGGAAAAAGACGAAAATGCCCTCGTGTGATATAATTATTGCTCTCGTTTAGTAATCTAATTAGTGGGCGAATTAAGGGAACAAAGTAGAGCAATTAACTCTCTCTTGGACTTTTTAATTCGCGTGGTCAAATTATTTGACCGACTAAATTAACAACACAGCCGGGTATCTTGGGCCTCACGTGACACCCGACACAGACTTCAAGATGAAATTATATGCTGACTCAGCACCTTATGATGTTCTCTAATTGGGCCAAAGTCCTAATGGACCCCACACATTCCACGTGGCGCGATCTTAAAGCATCATCGAGATGCGGCGGAACGTATTTTTATTACCACGGTTGTGACCGGGATCTTCGGACCGACTCCGACCGGCCCTTGATATGACCTCTCCTATTCCAATTTAACCATGTTTATAAAAATAAATAAAAAAAGAAATTGCATTATTTTCTTTTTAGATTAAAATGGAAAGTAAGCATTAATTAATTAATTGATTAATAGTAACAATATTAATAATACTTTACTTTTGTTTCGTTTTCAAAGTTTTTAACGAATATTATATATTTATTTATTTTCGGGCTGTGGGTATCCTATAAAACTACAATTTCAGCATTTCGCTCCTCAACACTGAACTTTTTTTCTCTCTCAACTCTCACTCTCTCATTCGTACACTTGTAAGAGCTATTCATTCATCTGTGTAACTCCTTTTTTCCCTATTGACTCATTCATTCCTTTTGGTTGGCGAAACAATCCCAACATATTTTCCAGGAAAAGAAAAGAAAATAACAGAAAATTTCTACAGAAAGTTCTTGGCTGGCAAGAGAGCAGGGCAGTGGTAACAGTAGTAGTAGTACAGTGTACCAAAAAACACAGTTACTGAGTTTCCTTATTTACTTTGGTAGTTTCTATATTCTGGGTCTGTGCTGTTTACACCCTTTGTTTTTCTGCCCAGTCTTTAAAAATCTTTAACACCTTTCTCTTTTTGCCTAACTTGTAAGAAGAAAAGAGTTTCAAATTAGTTTTCGATTTTTGAATCAGCTTTGGCCTTTTTAGGTACCCTTTTCACAGTTTTTTTCTGTTCCCTTATCGCTAAAGAACTCATAAGGCTTCATCTTCACGATTTTGCTTCGCTTTCTCTTTCTTTAGAATCCCTTTATTCGGGTCTCAATCCTTTCTTTCTTTCCTCTTTTTCTCGCTTGATGAGAATCTGAAGTGAAATTTTGGTCTAAGAAAAGATGGAGCAGAGTATCCTATGTCCGATAAAATGCACAGAGCACCGGAGTATTACCAAAAAGTTAACCAGACCGTCCAAAAAGTCGTCGTCGGAGTCAAGCTCCGCTGTTCCAAGAACCGTACGGATATCCGTTACCGACCCGGATGCGACTGATTCTTCCAGCGATGAAGAAGGAGAGTTCTTTATTCGTCAAAGGGTGAAGCGGTACGTACACGAAGTTAACATCGAGACTAGCTGTAAACCCAATCTAGTCTCTAATGTTCGAAAAAGACCGGCGGTTGAGGCCGGACCCACTTGCCGAAGACCCATCAAAACCTCTAATACTTCTTCTTCGTCTCCGACTAAGAAGTTTAGAGGAGTTCGACAACGGCCGTGGGGCAAATGGGCGGCTGAGATTCGAGATCCAGCGAGACGTGTACGGCTCTGGTTGGGTACATACGACACGGCCGAGGAAGCTGCCATGGTGTACGACAACGCTGCCATCAAGCTTCGTGGACCGGACGCTTTGACCAACTTCGTCACGCCTTCGGCGAAAGAAAATCCGGAGCCGGATATCACCGGAGCAGCGTCGCTATCTGGGTATGATTCGGGCGAAGAGTCGAGAAACCTTTCTTCTCCGACTTCAGTCCTTCATTTCAGAACTCACTCAAACGAAGAAGAAGGTCAAAAGCCGATACTAGACGACTTCATCCTAGAACCAGAAGTAGTGTCTCAACCTCTGAAACAGGAAGAAGAAGTAGTAGCAGCAGCAGCAGTAGCAGCGGTCCAAGAGTGCCAAGGTGAAACGACAACGAACAGTCTACCAAACGATTTGGGTGATTACTTGTCGTTTGACTTACCTCCGTTCGAGGACGAGTTCTTCAATTTCGAGTACTCCCCAGAATCAACGACACTGTTCGACCCGTCGTTTTTCTTATTAGACGACATGGTGATCGAAAACGACAGCGAAGTCAGTGCATCAGCCGGAATGATTCAACCGTTGCCGGACTATATAGTAAAAGAAGATTTCAGTGACATGTTCCTGGAGTCATCATACGACACGTCGTCCGGCACGGATTCGATGTGCCAAGGTGGAGACGATCTGTTTCGAGATATTTTGTTTGGCTCAGACCCTCTTGTGGTCCTCTGAGAAAAACAGTGGCAGGCACAGTCATTGGACCGAGTGTTGCCGCCGTTGCCTTGCCGATTTCTCGGCAGATTTTGTTCAGGCTGCAGCAATTTAAAAAAAAATAAAAAAATTAAAATAAAATTTGTTTTAATTAGTTTTGTTAAATTATTATTATATTATTTGTTTAAATATCTCTCTTATTATTATAAAAAATTACGAGAGAGTAAGGTTGACTGTTGAGAGTGTAGTTTTGTTGAGTGACTATGGCGATGTAATGCCTTCTTTTTTGGGTTAAAGAGTGTATCTATATTAATTAAGTCTAATTAATATAAATGTATAATCTACTTTTTTTTCTTTCTCTTTAGTATAATTAAATAATTAACTATTTTTTTTTTTTAAATTGTGAAATGTAACAAAGCGTGGCATGGCATTCTCTTGTGTCCCACACACACGAACAAGAGCGCAATTAGCGGTCGCGGTGGACGGTCGATTGGTTTGAAATAAGTAGACCCACACACAAGTGTGAATTTAAGCCTCAAGTTTTCATGGCTTATTTTTTTTTGCATTTCATAACTACCAAATGAGTTAGCTAAAATATGAAATGAAATGTAGACTATTCTTTAGTAATGTGAACTCAAAAGTTAAAAGCAAAATTAATAAATTAAAAATAATAATTTTTTTTTAAAAAAAAAAAAGGTAAAGCAAAGTTGCAAAATGTTATTTAGTATAATTTGAAAATGTTTTTTGGAAAGTTGTGTAATGGTGCCGCAAAGCAAAAGTGAAAATTGGAGTCGAAAGTGCATGGAGGTGCAGCACCCAAAAATTAAAGCATTAGAGAGAGTTAATAGTATGTCGATTAGCTTAGGGGGTGCCTTCATAATTGACTTAGCCTTAATTAGCTTCATTTTTAGGTACGTGAGTGAGTTGGTTTGGCCAAAAGATACAAATTTCATTTTTATCTAAATTACCACTCTTGTATTATTTGCCTTTAGAAAATAGTACGTGTATTCAAGTGACCCTTCATTGTAATACTAATAAGGATATATAATTGAAGTAATTTCTCTAGTCCATATATATATATTTGTATAGTTATTGAATGTAATTTCGTATAAAATATATAAGAGAAATGGATAGCCAATAATGGAAAGTAGTATAAATGAAGATTCTAACAAAAAGGGAATCAAATCTACAATACTTTACATTTTAGAAAATGAAGTGTTTGCCAAGTTTCTTTGGGTCCATAGGCATAGGAGACATTTTTATATTTAGAAAACAACAAAGTTGGAAACAATTTATACCAAGAATGTTTTCCATTAGTATTTTGTAATACAAAGAAAGGTTTATTTATAATTATATATTTGGTGAAAAAAATAATATATATTTATATATGGTCATTTTCCAAATATTCTTTTTTTCCAAAATCCTTGAAAGGGAATTTTAATTCAAAGTCAATCTTTGGGTACGTACTGGCAAGTATAAAGAATTTAAGCTTTCTAATCGTGTTGCTAATTTTCAAAAAAGAAAGTACTACTTTTTTTAAACAATAAATAATAATAATAAGTACTAATTAATAATTATCACAATGTGTCATATATGTTATGGAATTTCATAAGCAAATAAAAAAATATTAGATAAATATATATGCTATTCAATTTTAACTTGTACTAACTTCATGTGCACCTGTCCCATGTATATATATATATATATATGATGCAAAACTCATCATCATCATCATCATTTTTTTTAGTATAAGATAAGATGTGATCGTTTTATATGGCATTTATTTATAGTAACACATGAAATTATCTTAACTGGTCTTATGTGCATGCAGTGGTTTTTGCTTAAGTATTACTCAAGAGAGAGTAATAGTATATAACTGTTGGAGATGAAAAGGAGTAATGAGATCGAAACCTTATCTCCAAATGATTATGTCTCAGACCCATTTATACATATTTATATAAACATATATATATATATATATATATATTCATTCTATTAAAATTAATATAATAAAGTTATGAAATCACTCTATCTTTCACGCGCTTTACATACGTACTAATCACCACTACAAAGAAGAAGAACAAATTAGAATTTTCATAATAATTATGTCTAATAAACTTGTCTCTGCATTATGATTAACCTTTCAACATAATTAAGTGAATTGTATTCATATATAGCTCGCTTTTAGTCTAATTACCAACTTAATTTGTCACAGTTTTACTAATTTGAATTCCTTTTTGGTTTTCTTTAGTCTTTCACCACTGTTCAAATAGTACTTAGAAGATTCTGATTTTGCCTTTCCTTTGCTGCAAATTGCTGTTTTTTTTTAAAAAAATTAACTCAAATGCTTTTGCTAGTCCTGCTGCGATCATTTATTACGTTAGCTTGGTATATATGAAAAAAAAACGTGTTTTATTCTAAGGGTGGTAATTAGATAGGTGAGAATGCCTTCAATATTAATCACGTATTAAATTACGAGTACAAAAGTTGTGTAATTATTTTTTTTAATTATTGTGTAAATTTATTACATAGAATTAACAACGTACCCACACTACTAAAAAAAGATACATTTATAACCACTAAACTCTTGATTCAATCACACAAACATATATTGCAACTTGCATGCATGAATAGCTCATAAATCTATTAGAGTCAATTATTAGGGATGTAAATTTAACCTCTTGGGTAGGGTCTCCGTGGGAACCCGTCCTTAATGGGGTGGGGGTGGGGATGGGGGACATGAATCACGTCTCGAATCTGTTTTGTTTACATTGTAATTTTATTCTAATTTATTTTTTTAATATAAATATTCTTAAAAATATATAATATAATAATTTATATAAAAAATATATATTTCCTAATAGTATAATTTATTATTTTTTAAAAAATATTTTATATTAAAAAGTATTAATTATCTTAATTTATTTGATCAATTTTTTAAAAAAATTAAATATATTTATTAAATAGATAGTTGAAGGACCCTGATCCCGAGACGGGACAGAGATAAGGGAGTCATCCCTAACCTCACCCCACCCCATTTATATCCCTATCAATTATATTTCATTTCAAATTAATGCACATATAACATAATATATACTATATATATAGACCATCAGTATTTCACATTATAATTAACGTTACATACCATTAATTAATTCCTTCCTAATTTTTTTTTACCATAGGGAAAAGGAATATATAGCTCACTCACTACAATATGTAAGAGGTGTAAAAATCAGAGTACATATTCAAAATATTTTGACCAAAAATGTATGGGCTATTTGGAAGGTTTGTTTATATATATCTATATGGGTAAGAATTATGTTCCTTCATGTAACCATCCCACCCATCATTCTTCATTATCTATTTTTGATAGAGCACTCTTAGAGGTAAAATAAAGATGTAGCTAAAATATAGCTAACAAAGGTAAAAAGCACACCTCTATTTGATGAGATATAATAGAGGGGAAATACTAAAGTGGGTACTCAATATCTTATATTGTTATTTGAGCAAATTATTATGTAAAACCCAAAAATAAATCACACAAATAACAATATGACATGTTTTAAAATGTTGAAATAATTTAAATCATATTTATTTATGATAATTTAAATAATTAAATCATATTTATTTAAAAATAATAAAGACATACATATTATTTTTTTATCTTATAAATTTGTATAGTGATAGTTTATTTTTTATCAAGTGATTAAAGTTCTTTTTCTTCATCAAATTCACCGAAGGACAATGTCAGTTACATTAGAAACTAAAAATAGTCGATGCATGTATACTACTTTACACTATAACTTTTTCTATTATTATTTTATTCTATTATTAATTTCTTTTTAAATATTATTGTAATATATATCATGTATCTATGTAAATATATATATGTCAATGTTGTATTTAGATATCCTATATACAGAGATTATTGATATAAATATTTATATATACTATAGAACTGTAATTCATTCTATTATATATTGAAGAAAAAAAAGTAAACCGGTTTTTTTTTAAATTATAGACAATGTTTTGCCCTAATTTTCTAATACATGTATGTCATACATTATAGTAGACATATTTTATTTATTTTTATGATATTGTTTATTTATTTAACATTTATATGATAATTAAAAAATAATAAAAATAAATACATGTGTTGAATAAGCATGTTTATAACTTTAAACTAAGCAAATGTGCATGTTATTTTTACTTAGTATATATATATTGTTGGGGCAACAATTTGTCTTTCTATATCTGGAAGTAAAACCCAACGGGTAATGATGACTTGCCACTATTCCGGTGATGAGGTTTGCCTTTGACTCGTCGGGATCACCTGCAAGAAAGACACTCCGATGCTTAAGTCAGTTCAAAGTCCGATCAATTTCCCTTCTACGAATCTTATATTTATAGGACAGAATATGCAAAGCAGTTAGTTAGTTCAAGCGAACCCTGGAATGGGGGGAAAGAAATAACTGAATTTCCCTCCAAAAATACCGACTTTGAATGTCTCGCTCAGGGGTCAGAGGCGCAGATTGCCTCTGATCCGCAGCTTCTGCCTTCGGAACCTTTCTTTGTCAAAACGTTCCGTTTTGAAAATTTGATAAATGAGGAAAGGGTTTTTGGGCCGAACATTTTGGGCCCAACAGATGCCCCCTGGCCCAAGCTTCGGACAGGCGTGGTGTGCTAATCTGTTAGAATCTTGGGCCGACTCTTCAACACAAAAAAGTTCGCCTAGAGCCGTCATTCTCCGTAAACCGAGGTAATCCGTAGGTACATGATCATTTGATTATTGAAAAGTTACACTTAATGCAAACACGGTTATCGAGTAAAACGTTTGGTTCAAAATTTTACCTTTCATTTAAGTAGTTTTTGTTTCAAAATAATTTCCATTCAAATTTCCAAACTTTATTCCAACTTCCAGAGAGAAGCTCCGAAGAAACCCTAGAGATTTCCTTCAGTTCAAACCTTCGACAATCATCTCATTCGGTGTGATAATGTCTTCTCGTTCATCTCCCGAGCCTTTGGATCGCGACGGATACAAGAATGCATTCGAACGTATGTGCAAATCGTTCGACATTCCCGATAATGTCACGGTGAGGATACTCTCGGATGCCGAGCTTCGAGAATGGCGATTTAAGGACGTAGTGAAGCCTTCTGAGATCATCATGAGTCTGAGACATATCGAATGGCTCCGCTTCCCTCTCCCGGCTCTTCTTGTTCAGATAATTTCAAACTCTGGGGCTCACATTTCGCAATTTCTCCCAAATGCTATTCAATCTATAGTCGGGGCTCAGATGATAGGGAGCCTCAGGAATGTCAATATCCAATCGGACAACATTTACGCGTGCTTCACCAAGTCCACAACACAAGGCGATAGAGGGAAAGCCTTGGAAAACCTTCTACCTCTCTCCCAAAAAGGATCGGACAATCTTCACTGATTTCAATAGCTCCCATCGAAATTGGGATAAATACTTCTTTGCTGTTGGAGGAGCGTGGTATCCTGAATTCCTGTCTCAGGAAATTTTTCCTCTGGCCAGGGTATTTATAAAAGGTGAGTCACACTTTTCACTCTGTTCCTTATTGATTTTAATGTGAATTAATCATATCTGGATGATTGTCTGCTAGTTTAACTCTGTGTATTACTGTTTTGGTTCTTTGCGTCAGATTTTTCTTGGCCTTAGGTTAGCATGGGTTCTGAGTGACAGAGCATGCTGACGGAGAAGGGGCTTCTACATGAATCTAAGGAGAACACCATTAGTATCAGGGGTGTACTGAACCCCTACTGTATGCAGATTATGACTCGGCTTTGTTTCGTGGATCGAGTCGATCCTGGTGCCGTGCGAGTTAGATCGCAGAAGGGTGATATGACCCTAAGCAAGATTACAACAGCGTGTGCGAAGCAGCTAGGAGCTTTCATGAAGAAATCCTCTCCTACTCCTTCAACTCTGTTGCTGACAAAGGCTGAGTTCGAAAGGGCGTGTTCTGAAACTTACGCTGCACGTGCCAAGCGTCAAGGGGTCCCAGAGGGTAAAAAGAAGGAGGGCTCTGGTCTGGCTTCTGCTGCAGAGTCTTCCCCTGATAAGTCCGGCTTATCGTGCAGGTCTTCCCGCATCCAAGGGCAATCGTCCACGCCTTCAGACGCTCTGCAGATTCAGCCTCTTCAGCAAGTGCCTTTGCCTACAGACGCCTTAGGAAAAAGAAAGGAGCGTGAGGAGTCCTCTGGCAAAGATTCGGACGATGGGAAGTGCATTTCGTCCAAGCTTCGGATCCCAAAAGGTTCTGCCCCCACTACTCAAGGATCTCCCTTTGCAATCCCCAAACTTACCCCAGGAAAATTACTAATGGGCCAGGCTCTCTCGTTGTGCAAGAAGCCGCGGGGATCTGCCCCCGTTGGGCATTTACCTGGGGTGTCTCCTACTTCACATGCAATTGGTTCTTCCTTGGCAACAGGCTCAGAAGGGGTGGCTCATGCAGAGGGCGTTTCCTCTTCTCCGTCCAAATTATCAGGAGTGGCGACCGGAGATGGAGTGCAGGGTGGCTTACCATTTGAGGAGAAGTCTCCTACTATCTGTGTGAAGTCGTCAGAGGCATTGCCCCCTGCTTCTAATTTGACTGAAGGGTCTGCCACTGGCCATAAGTGTGGCTCAGAGGGGAGACACCCTTCCTCTGCTTCTCGTAAAAACAAGCTTCTAGAGGATGCATTCGGAGAGGGTTTTGAGTCTGCGGATACCACTCCTCTGCCAGTTGAGGCAAGTAAAGCCGTTGTGTCCGAAACTATCCCTGGGTGTCAGGAATCAGGGGCTGTCGAAGTAACAGGTGTTGACACTCTCAGTGTTGACGTTTCCTTATTACTGCCTACCGCTTCTGAGTCTCATCCAGGAGATGTCATTACTGTGTCCCCGAAGGGTACTAACACTTTTGGATCTCCTAGCGCTTTCTTAGAGCAGCTAACGTCTTCTTCCGTGCAGATGCCGGTGTACCTCCCCAGTGATTTGGGTGAAGATGATATCTTATTTATACGCCCTTCGAAGACGTATTCTTCTGGCGCGAGGACAGTTGCGCTAGCATTTGATAGCATTGTGATATCGACGTTAGCAGAAGTTGGGAAGCCAGCTGCCCCCGTTGCTTCTGCAGCTGCGCTTGCAGGCGAGAAGCAAGTGACAAAGCATGAGTTGTGTCGGAATATGGCCCTTCTGCGTCTACTGAAGTTATGGATGAAATCCTACGTATGAGTAGACCCCATCTGCCGACAGAAGCAATTGGATCCTTGAGCGGGCAAGGTGATTTGCTGCAACAAGTATCAGATCACATTTGGATGGTAAGTTGGTTCAAAAATCAGGCCTTGTCTGTATCTCTTGATATGTATAAGGTGTTATTTTTAATGGGTGTAATTGATGTTTGACAGAGCTATGTATGCGCATCTGCTGCAAGGCGGGAATATGCGGCAGCTATACAAAATGGCTCTAAATTAGCAGAGCAGACGGCGAAATTAGAAGAGAAGCGGGCGGGGAGAATGATGGCTGAGGCAAATCGGGACGTGCTCGTGGAAGCCATCAAGAAGTTAGAAGCAGAGCTGGCTGAGGCAAAAAAGAGGGTGACTGCCACAGAGGAGAAGCTGGTCAGCACTGCCGGGCTCAAAGTAGAGCGAGACAAACTGAAGGCTGACTTGGTGGATATGACCAATAAGTGAATGGAGAAAAGTCAATTATGCGTTCATCATGAAGCCCGCATGGAGAAGCTTAGTAGTATGATGAACGACCTTGAGGAGGATGTAGTGTCGTTGCAGACTGATAAGGAGATTTTAGAAAAAGAGAAAAAAGAGCTGGAGCGAAAGTCAAATGATCTTGAGGCCAGTGTAGCGGACGCCAGGAAGCAGAAGTTGGAGGCTGAACTCCATTTAGGGAAGAAGTTCAAAGAAGCAAAAGAGGTGGTGGCTGTAACCAAAAAGCAGTTGGAGGAGATGGCAGAGGTATGCGACTCTTCTTTTGTTATTAATGTATTAGAAAATTAATGGGCCCATAAAACACGTGTGTTGATTCCGTAATGTTTTGGGTTTTGCAGAGGGCAGCAGAGGCAGCGATTGAAGCCACTAGGTAGCGCATTCGAGATCGGGAGATCACCGAATGCAAACTTGTGAGGGTGGCTGAGGTAGATACTGCGAAGTATCTGGATCTGGCATTACGTAATAAGAAGCAGACCCTAGAGGAGAAATGGGCAAAACTGGAGATGTATTGTAAAAGTGTCAATGTAAAAATAGGAGAGTATGACGTTGACAAGTACTTGAATGAACTTGGGGATTTGCAGATTTCCTATCCGCCGTGTCATCTGGAGAAGTTGAAGCTGAGGGGCGACGCACTGGGGTCGATGTATAATGCCAACGGGGAAGCTGTTGAAGATAGTGTTGCTAATGTGGCGTTTGATCAGAAGGCATCAGGATTCACGCCTGTTGCAGAGGGCAAGCCAGATGGTGAAAGAGGTGCCGTAGAATGAACGACACACTATCGTTTTGTTAAATTCTGTCATGTTTTGCTTTGAATTAATTTCTGTATAGACATTCTTTGGGCTCTTTAGGCCGCTAGTATGTAGATGATTGTAATAGAGAAAATTATCAATACAAATAGAACTTTGTTTCCTATTGGTTGTCTTGGTGTGTGTACTGTATGTGTTTGTTGTTGTTTAGGACTTAATCGAAGGCGTGATGATAGGTGTGAGTCATATGGTTTACTCGGATCAGAAGCTTCATAGACCCTTTAGGCCATTGCGTGCGAAATACAACGAAAGATTATACAGATGGTGGGAGAGGATGCCCAGTTAAGTGTTGTGTGAGTGATCCGTCTTGGTGTTTTGGTGATGGGTTGGAGCTGACAACATTGTTGTTGCAGGTGAGCACCGTGAGTGGAAGAAGGTTCCCTTTTTGAGGAGAATCGTTGACAACCCACAGTGGCTTTACTCAACGTGGGCTATGGAAGAGCTTATCAGAAGTGGCATCCCGTACTACATATCGTGTGAACGCTATGGGTTAGGCCATCCGAAGCTAGAGAGTGCGATGGCAGAGTACATGCGTCGTATTGAATGGGATTAATTATGGGCAAGAAAATAGTTATTCATAGAGAATAGATCAATTATAAAACCAGGAGTTAATATTGTCGTTAATGTAACATAACTTATAAATGACAACTTCTGATTTATTGCTATTTTTGAGTATACATCGCCTTCTGATCTCATGCTTAACATCTGCCAATTTAAGTTATAGTACAAATATTCATTTTTGTTTATTGAGAAAGGAATTGAGCAAATATGTGTGCCCATACGTAGCATCTGCCAATTTAAGTTATAGTGATAAGTGTGTTGTACTCCTGCGATGTTGCCATTATTGTTGGGTGGCAGACCTTCTTACTTGTAGGGAGTTGTTGTAGTGGTCTTGATCGGAACGGGTTCAGCCTCTGGAAACGGAAACTTTCCCATGAGGTCAGAGGGGTTAATGTGATCCAGACCGAATGCGGGGACAAAGCGTAGAGTAGGGCGTCGAGGCAGATGCAATGAGGTCAAGATTGTGAGGCAGGTATCTTTCCAATGCACCCATACCGTGTAGTGTAGTGATGGGTCGTTTGGGCTGCCGAGTATCCTGTCTCAGAGGCACCCATTGTGTAGAATATGGGTGCGACTGCGGGAAAAGTTCCTCCCAGCCTTGGATTGCCAAACCAGCTAGTATACGTTGGAGAGGAATCCGAAGCATGACAGCAGATGGTTCTGTTGTGATAGTCAGGGCAGGTTAGACAGCAGGAGGTGCTCCTCTTATGCGGGTAAGAGGGTAGGGTTTGCAGTGCACCTCCGTTGGACGGCCAGATCGACGTAGTCAGGGCAGATTAGACTGCAAAATGGCTGGTCGTAGCTCCCTGTGAGCTTAGTCAAGTCAGATTAGAATGCCGTACAAAATCCAGTGAAATGGCAGAGGCGGTAGGATCGTGTACGCAGATTGTGTGTAGTGGCCTTGTTGCCACGAACTGTTGAGATTCAGCCTGGTGCCAACGTGCGAGGTGTGATCCTCGCTGTGCATTATTATTGCTCTTTGTTTATTGAAGTGTGGCTGTGGGTAACGTATGTATTGAGATTAAAGACATACGGTGTATTGCTAGGGGGGTTGGCAACTTCAAGCATTCAGATAATTGTTTATTTATAGCCATGGTGGTAGGTGGTTTTTGAGTACACGTGAATAATGTTATTTTTGAACAAAGTTAGGTGAGGATATAATTGAGGAAACCTTTTGAGTGAAAATTTAATTGTCACGTGTCTGACTTGGTGAATTATGGTGGACAATAATTTCAAGGAGTTGAATATACAAGAGAAATTTAAAAGAATGTGAAAAAATGGAAAGTTGTTGTATTACTTTTGAATTGCACAGTACAACTATTAACAATAATATTGCTTCAAAGACATTGAATTCCAAGTACGGGGTACGATTTTCCCACTAGGTACATTCTTTAGGGTGTAAGACCCTCTGCCTAGTACTTTAATGATTTCGAAAGGCCCTTCCCAATTAGGTTCTAGCTTCTTCTTGTTGCCTATGACCTTACGCAGAACCCAATCACCTTCTCGAAATGTGCGTGAGTGGACTCTTTTGTTGTAGTAGCGTTCTGCAACCTTTTGATAATTCTCTAGTCGTAATTGTGCCATTGTACGTGCTTCTTCTAGAAGGTCCAGGTTGTGGAGCAGTTGAATATTGTTCGTTGTTGGATCAGATGCGATCTCTGTCCGAAGTGTAGGTAGATCGACTTCTGTTGGGATGATGGCCTCTGTTCCATATACCATGGCATAGGGAGATTCTCCCGTGGAGGATCTTTTTGTTGTTCTATATGCCCATAACACTTTCGGTAATTCTTCTACCCATGCGCCTTTTTTATCTTCCAAGTTCTTCTTAATGTTGGCAAAGATAACTTTGTTGGAAGCCTCTGCTTGACCGTTGCCTTGTGGGTAAGTGACAGAGGCGAAGCTAAGCTTGATCTTGTATGTGTCACATAGTTCTTGTACCTTCGCGTTTTGGAACGGAGTTCCATTGTCCACGAATATCTCCCACGGTATCCCAAATTGACATATGATATGCTTCCAGATGAAGGACATAGTGTCTGTTTTGCTGACCGTGACGTACGCCTCTGCCACAACCCATTTTGTGAAGTAATCAGTGGCTACAAGGGTAAACCGTCTTCCTCCAGCAGCCTTAGGTAGTTCACCTACTACATCCATCCCCCATTTTTCAAAAGGCCAAGGGGCGACGATGGAGTGTATGGTTTGAGCAGGTTGATGGATGGTGGGTGCAAATTTTTGGCATTTGTCACATTTTTTGGCATAATTACGCGCTTCTGTCATCATGTATGGCCAGTAATACCCTACTGTGAGTGCTTTGTGTGCTAGACTCCGTCCCCCTGTGTGATTCCCGCATGTCCCCTCATGTATTTCTTCTAACAATTTTTTAGCTTCTGACGGGCGCAAACACCGTAGGTAGGGGCTGTTGAAGGACTTTCGGTACAGCGTCCCGTGGATCATGGAATAGCGTTGTGCTTGTAGGCGCAGAAGTTTTGCGTCATTTGGATTATGTGGAAGTTCGGAGGTGGACAAGTATCTTATGATTGGATCCATCCAGCATTCGGGTTCTGATGAGGTTGAATAGACTTCCATGTCTTTGCTTGGTCGACTTATAGATATGGAGGACTAGCGTGTGCAACCTCCTGCAAAGGCTAATTTGGCGAGGGCATCGGCCTTCTGATTTTGTTCCCTAGGCACTTGTATGAGTTCGAACTACCGAAAATGTGATCACAAGTCAGTTACCTTCTGTAGAAGGTTAGCCAGATGGGGAGCCTTAGTATCGAAATTTCCAGCCACTTGCTCTATCATAAGTTGTGAGTCTCCTCTGACATTCAGACGCTGGATGCCCATTTCTCGTGCTAGTTCTAGACCATAGATTAGCGCCTCATATTCTGCTTTATTATTCGTCGTGGATTGTTCTAAACGAATGGCTTCTTCGATTTTGAGGCCCGAGGGAGCCTCTAATACGATGCCAATGCCAACTCCTTAGGAATTGGATGCTCCGTCAGTATACATCGTCCACACCCATTGATCTTTTGACTCTAACAATTCTGGCAGAGTGTCAGGGGTGAATGACTGAATTTCGACCAGGAAGTCAGCTAGTACCTGTCCTTTTTTTGCTTTTCGTGGCGAGAACTGAATATTATACGTTCCTATCTCAATTGCCCATTTAGATAACCTTCCAGAGAGGTCGGGCTTACTCAATACTTGCTTTAATGGATAGTCCGTATACACAATGATGGTATGGCTTTCAAAATATTGTCGTAGCTTCTTCTTTGCCGTAAGGAGTGCGAGTGCCAATTTTTCCATCATACTGTAATGAGTTTCAGCGTCCAGGAGCATCTTGCTGCAGTAGAATACTGGCCTCTGACGATTAGCTTCTTCTCGGAAGAGAACAGAACTCACAGCGAATTATGAAACAAAAAGGTACAAGAATAAATATTCGTTAGCAATGGGGGAGCTCAATATAGGAGGGGAGCTCAAATAAGTTTTCAATTCTTCCAACGCTTTTCTCTGCTCCGGTCCCCAGGTGGTGTTGGTAGATTTCTTTATGCACTGCAAGAAGGGCTAGCAACGGTCAGACATTCGTGCTATGAATCGACTTAATGCTACTATTTTGCCCGTCAGAACCTGTGTGTCTCGGATGGTTCGGGGCTCTTTGACTTCTGAGAGGGATCCGATCTATGTTGGGTTCGCCTCGATGCCTCTCTGACTGACGACGTACCCCAAGAACTGTCCAGAGGACACCCCAAAGACGCATTTGGAGGGGTTTAATTTCATTTTATAAGCATCGAGGATGTCAAAACACTCGGCCAAGTCGTCTATATGTGAAGAGCTTTGCTTGGACTTGATGACCATGTCGCAATATAAACCTCCATATTTCTCCTGACTAATGAGGAAAACAGCTTGTGCATCAGCCTTTGGTATGTTGCGCCTGCATTCTTTAGACCGAAGGGCATAACTTTGTAGAAATATAAACCACCATCTGTTATGAAAGTCGTGTGAATCCGATCCTCTGATTTCATGGGGATCTGATTTTATCCAGAGTAAGCGTCAAGGAAGCTCATTCTTTCATATCTTGCCGTGGCGTCTATCATCTGATCGATCTTCGGTAGAGGGTAGCTATCCTTGGGACACGCTTTGTTTAAATTTGTGTAGTCTATGCATACTCTCTTTTTCCCATTCTTCTTTGGGACCACGACGGGGTTGGCAAGCCAACTGGGGTATAAGCATTCTTCGATTGCCCCTGTGCTTAGGATTCGTTGGACCTCCTCTTGTATGACTTGATTCACCTCTGGAGCGAACCTCCTCTGCTTCTGCTTGACGGGTGGGAAGTTGTTGGAGATATTTAGGCTGTGACTCATGACAGAAGGGTATATTCCGGGCATATCATGTGGAGTCCAAGAAAAAGTTCTCATTCTAGTCTTGAGAAATCGTATGAGGGTCTGCCTCTCTTCTCCAGAGAGCTTGGTACTTACCAGCACTGTCTTAGAGGGGTCAGCGTCGTCTAGACCCACTTGCTCTAAGGTATCGAGCGTAACTTGGGATTTTTCTTGGTCTTCCTCTAGATCGATTCCTTTTAGGCACGCTGGTAGGTCCTGCTGTAATTGCTATTTGTCAGGGGAGTTGTTGTGGGAAGCAGTGCCAGAGCTATTTATTTCTTTTAGGGTAAGGAAGCACTTTTTGGCCTGCTTCTGGCAGCCTTTGATGTCAACGGTGTAGCGCCCGTTGAGTGATTGACACCGCACCACCTGATGTAGTGTTGAGACTACCCCTACATCCGGTGGATCCAATTTCTCCCCAAGATGGCGTTGTAGCTTGTGGTGGAATCTATAATGAGAAAGTCTACTGGCAGGGCGCGTTCTGCGGCCACCACAGTTAAGCGAATGACGCCCTTCGAATATACTCTTTGGCTGTTGAAGCCCAAAATGGGCGTGGTAGAGGGCCGGATATGATTCTCCTCTAGCCCCATCTTCTGGAAGGCTTCCCTGAAGAGGATGTCGACTCCACTGCCCCCGTCGATCAGAACTCTGCCCAGCTGGCAATGGTCAACCTGTAGGGAAATGACGAGTGGATCATCATGGGGTAGATGTATGCCCTTCAGGTCAGCATCGGTGAAGGTGATCGCAGAGGCTGGGTAGCTTTTGTCTTCTGAAGTGACGAGGTTGACCACGTGGCCTAATGATTTGTATCGCTTCACTCGTTCCTCCATTCTTTTATGGATTTTGGTTGTATGCTCTTGATTGTCAGTGGGTTCTATGATCCTGTGGATCATAGGGACTTGCTTAAGTGGCTCTTGGGTGCTGTCAGAGGCTGCGTGCACGGGGTCTGATGCTTGTGGAGCGGGAGCAGAAGCGGGGTTGTGCCACGAGACGCTCGGTCTGCCCGTCTCCTTGATGTATTGGGTAAGCATCCCACTCCTCATGAGGGCTTGGATCTGATTGTTCAAATTGTGGCATTCAGCGATTGTATGACCGTGATCTTTGTGGAAGAGATAGTATCTGCTTTTATCCCTTCTGTCAGAGGGAGTGGTAATTTTGTAGGGCTCTTGCCAGATTGGTCTGTCTTTATTTTCTTCATAAATGACTTCTTGCGGGACAGTGTATTCGAAGGATGGGTATCTTGATGACTGGCGATTCTGTCTTGGCCTTTTTCCTTCCTTCGTGTGATTTGTTTGGTTCCGCTTCCTCTTGTCATCCCTAGCAGGTGGTGGAGGATTATTTGTTGGTGGAGCAAAGATGAGTGCAAATTTCTTCTGTGCACGCTCTCGAAATTCTAATACCCTGAAGATGCCCTCGGCTCGGGTCTGTACGTCTGCCATGTCGTATGGTGGTGTCATGGTGAGATTCTCATGTAAGAGAGATCCCACCTGCAAGCTTTTGACGAAGAGATTTGATGCGGTGAGTGGGTCGACGTCGTGGATTTAATGCACGAGGTCAATGAAATGCTGTAAGTATGCTTTCGAATGTTCATTCTCCCCCTGTTCAATCCGATAGAGATCGGCCATTGTTCTGGGTGCCTCTCGGTTCGTGCTGTATTGCTGTAAGAAGGTTCGTCAGAGATCACTAAAACTGTTGAGTGACCCGGGTGTTAATTGTCGGAACCATAACAGAGCTGGCCCGGAGAAAGTCGTTGAAAAGACTTTGCATTGAATGGCTTCGTTATTAGCTTCTAATGCCATCTTCTGTTGAAATTGAAATAAGTGGTTTAGTGGGTCTCCCTTTCCATTGAACGCAGGCAGGGAAGGGATGATGAAGTCTCGAGGCTTTGGCTCATTCTGAATCCATTCCGAGAAAGGCGATTTCTCAGTGGTTCTTGATAATAGATCCAAATGTTCGGTGGCGTAGGCGGATCGCCCATCTGAGAACTTCTGCATCATCTCCCGCATCATGTTTTCTTTCCAACTATCCAAGAACCGGATCGAGGGAACACGACCTTCAGAGGGAGAATCGTGTGCGGCTTGTGGTGTGGTGCGTTGAGACCGGATGTCGGCTGCTGGCTGAGCGGGTCCGGTGGGTTCTACTTCTGCCCGCCCATGCGTGTCAGAGGTTGGGGCTCGTCGCTCTTCGGTCCCGGAGGATGGCGGATGCCTTGGGATCTTTCGTTACCTGGGTTCATGTTTTGATGAGGGGAATTAACGCGGTCGATTAGAACTTCAGATCTGCTAGAATCAAGATTGTCGTGGGCTTGGGTGTTGCGAGTCGTGTCAGCTGCGTAGCTCAGCAATTTTGGCTTCGAGCCTAGCTTGGGCTTCGGTCAATGTCTTGATTGCTTCGCCGGACCGCTGCAAGCTCGCCTCCAACAGGCGACACATTCTATCAATCTGGTCGCTCATGTCTGCCGGAGGGACGCTCTGTGCGTCTGGGCCCGAAACTCCGTTGCCTTTTGGTGGCATGATTTCTGGGTTCGTAGTGGATCTTGATTTCTAAGTTCGACGACGTGGCTAAGGCCGAAAATGTTTCTCGTTTCCCACAAACGGCGCCAATTGTCGGGGCAACAATTTGTCTTTCTATATCTGGAAGTAAAACCCAACGATGAATGATGACTTGCCACTATTCCGGTGATGAGGTTTGCCTTTGACTCGTCGGGATCACTTGCAAGAAAGACACTCTGATGCTTAAGTCAGTTCAAAGTCCGATCGATTTCCCTTCTACGAATCTTATTTTTATAGGACAGAATATGCAAAGCAGTTAGTTAGTTCAAGCAAACCTTGGAATGGGGGGAAAGAAATAACTGAATTTCCCTCCAAAAATACCAACTTTGAATGTCTCACTCAGGGGTCAGAGGCGCAGATTGCCTCTGACCCGCAGCTTCTGCCTTCGGAATCTTTCTTTGTCAAAACGTTCCATTTTGAAAATTTGATAAATGAAGAAAGGGTTTTTGGGCCGAACATTTTGGGCCCAACATATATATATATATATATATAAACATCATCTTAAAATGTAATTCTTTCAAATATTTGTTTACTGTTATTTATTTATTTTACTTGATGCCCAATCGCATATACTTTATATATAATAGCTAATAGATATATAGGTATATACAATTAAACATAAGTGTACTAATAGTTAAAAAAATATTAAAAATATAAATGATGTAAAGAAAATTTATAGAAGATGGTTAAATGTAAAAGTTAGGAGTAAAATTTTAAAAAAAATGTTGTTTTGGTGAAGTATTTTAAAATATAGAGTAGAGCATCTAGTATGAGTGCTCTAAGAACATCTAGAGTGCTAGAGCCTAGAGCTACTACAGTTGCCAAGGCTTGAGTGCTCTAAGAACATCTAGTATGAAAGTTTCTTACCAATGTTACCTTTGTTGGGCAACGATCAAGGTCGACCCGAGCAAATCTATGGTCGTAGGCGAACACTAAAAATGAGATTTTTTCTTTTAAGTTTTTTTTTATTACTTTCAAATTTTAACATCAATATATAATTTGTTGCATATTTTTTTCGCTGTGAATTTGATGCATATTTTATATTGGAATTTTTTTTCTAACTCTAAACTATTACCTATAAAACTTAGATGGAGTTACAAGGACACAGAAAATGTCCTTTTTCAGCCAATTATTTTTATATGAATAGTAAATTTTGGCCTTTGATACAAAATAATATATTAATAACAATGAGAATTTTAAAATAGAGATAAACAATCTATTATAATTTAATCATCTTTTATGTCATTTTCTTGTGTTCCATTTCCTTTCTTGTTTTGTCTTTCTCTTATTATTATTTTTATTATATTTTTCACACATTTTATACGTGGTTTTACACTAGTTATTTATTAGTATATATTAATCTTATATAAAATGTAATATATACATATATAGAATGATATAGAAAAGATGAGGCCTCTTATATTCGGAGGTTTTAGGCAACTGTTTCACCTGCCTTAAGGTGAGGCTGGTACTAGCAACGATGCCAACCCTTTATTTATTTTTTTATAAAAAATAAGAAAAACTAATATTTTAAAATAAATTGTGTACTTTTGGCAACCAATGGTGTTGCAACCATTACAGATGTCCTCCTACGTGGCTATAAGATTGTCTAAAAATTTGAAGCAAGTGAATATTAAAAAAATAGTGTGATTGTAATGATCCGAATTTTGTATTTTATTTATTTATTTATTAATTGTTTGATTATTAGAAAATATTTAAATTATTGTTTGGTGTGAATTAGAATTTATTGATTTATTTGGAATAATTGTGTAATGTTTGTTTTATTATTACACTACAAAAAACGGGACTTTTGCCTGCGCAAATTTGCGCCGGCAAAAGTAAGGTTTTGCGCCGGCCAAACCCACCGTTTTTGCCGGCGCAATTTTGCGCCGGAAAAGGACCGCGACGTACCCCCGTCGCTAATTTCACTTTTGCCGACGCAAATGTAATGCGCCGGTAATGGTATCTTTTGGCGACGAAAAAATACGCCGGGAAAAATAAGGATGCGCCAGCAAAAATTTTTGTCACGTTATTGTGGAAAACACTTTTAGTGGTGCAAAAATGCGCCGGTAAAAGTTGACTCTTTTAGTGGCGCATTTTTGCGCCGGGAAAGGTGTATATATATGGTGAGGATTGAAACTTTTGCCGATGTAATTTTGCGCCGGTAAAAGTATTTTTTTAATAATATTTTTGATTAAATTACTAATTTTATTTTCAATATATTAATATTAATTAATAATTTTTTATTTTAATATATTAATAATTTTTTAATTTTTTAGTAATATTATTTAATTAGAAATAAAATTAAAATTTTATAAATAAAAAAAATTACAACTATTAATATTTATTGTCTCCACCAAACATGAAAATATAAAAGTAGTTTAGTAAAATAAATGTCTCATAAATTAAACTTTAAATAAATAAATAAAAACTTCTACACATAAGTACTGCCCGCTTCATCATCCCCGCCCCCGTCAGCATCATCGTCCTCGTCCAGATCCTGGTTTGGTAAGTCAACTGTAAAACCAGGAGCCAATTCACCAACCTGCTTCAACAAAGCACTGAGCAGGAGATCTTGACGCCGTTAACGACTCTCAAGTTTGGTATTATGCTTTTTTAGGTTCTTATTTTCTAGCATAATGTCCTCAGTTCGCTGCAAAAGGTTGTCCATTTCAGGTGGCAATTGCCCGGACATTTGAGAAGTTGACGAAGATGCTGCCCTCTTTGCGCCAATTGCCTTCTTCCTAGGCAACCCCCAAACCCTTTCTTATAACGCGAGCGGGGTCCAAGGACATCCGTGACAATATCCATATCAGGCGGGAATTGACCATCGACATTATTGCCGACACAAGAAGCAGCAGATGATACAGGGGCCGTACTCTGCGATGCTCGACGCTCGATCATCTCAGTCTGCACAATAAAATGCACGTATCTCGAATTCCAATATAACATTATTTGAAAACCTAACTTATAAATTTTTAATATAACAACATATAAAATATAACTTTATTATCTATCTGCCAACATCCTATCATTAATGACTGCAGACCAGTGATTGAAAAAGAATGTAATTAATTTTGTTCCCATATCAGGGAGCAAGTGGGCTAAAGTAAATTTGGTCATGAAAATCCATATCTAAATCAAAATCATGAAGATGTTGTTGATATATACAGTAAGTGCAGTTAATTCCATTAATGGGGAATTTATGTCTCTAAACATATACATCAACTATATTTGCATGTTTTTTATTTAGATATGGATTTTCATGACCAAATTTACTTTAGCCCACAAACTCCTTGATACGGGGACAACATTAGTTACATTCTTTTTTTTTATCTTAGTCCACAATCATTAATCATAAAAATATTGGCACATAGATTATAAAGATTTCATTGTTGAAAATTTAATTAATAATTAATAAATAATTACTAATTGACAACAACCAATTAATAATTAATATTTATTAATTATTTACTAAACTTTTTTAAAGTTAAATGATTATAAATTAGTTAAGGTTATGCAACTTACATGTTTTGTCGTCGCTGCATCACTAATCCACTTATCCTTCTTCTTGTGGAGGTGCTCGAATGTGTCGATCATGCTCGGGAGCTCGCCAATAGATGGGTCCATCTAAAAAAGAAAATTATTTAAACATTGTGACATTTATAATATTTTCGTAAATGTAAGGATATAGGTTATTATAATTTACGTGATCATAAACATGGGCAACGATGGATTTGGAACCGTGTCCTCCTGTTATGGTCATTTTTGCTCGAGCTTCTTTATTTTTCTTAGATATACGCTTCAAACAGAAAACAGTACTCATTAATCTAGATTGTAATTTTATAATTAAAAATTAATGTAAAATCAATGGCATACCTGGTGAGAATCAGAAGCCCAAAAATCACATAGAATTGCCCAATCAGAAGAAGTAATCGACACAAAAGGTTTTGACTTTGCTCTCATTACGAACATCACTATCACTATCACTATCGACTAGAACATTATCGTCATCCTCATCGTCTTCATACTCGGCCAACGTGTCGTCTTTAAATTCAACTTCATCATCGACAACAAATTCATCTGAACCTTCGCCATCCAAATCATCGACGTTGTACACTTCAGGGGCATTGACATCAACCCGATCATACTGAAGATTATCAAAAATTAGAAGTTCTACCCACAACTGAAATGAAGAAGAATTAACTTCTTGCAATATTGGTATATCATTTGTGGTCTCAGTATCATCAACATCGGAATTTGAGAAATCCCATACATTCCTCGGAATGTATTCATTAACGAGCCTCCAATCATCCCCATTTTTCACATCTCGAAGATAATACACCAACTTCGTTTGAGATGCGAGAACAAAAGGATCATCTTTATAACATTCTTCCTTCACATATACGCTCGTAAAATTGGATTTCACTTTAATTCTACTTGTATTAAACCATCTACACTTGAATAGGACAACACTGTAACCTATCAAGTAGGACAATTCAATTACTTCTTCCAAAACTCCATAGTAGTTCACTCCTTCCTCACTTGGCACCATTACACTGCAATTTTGTGTTTTAAGCTTCATATCACGACCACAAGTCACAAATTTCACACCATTCACTATCATCCCTGGATATGAGTACACGGTGCCGCTTGATTTGTTTGCGAGAGCATACAATTCATTATTCACTTCAGTAGGTGTTGACTCATGCAAACCGTTCACCTATCAACATTAACATTGAAAGTTAGTTTTGGATTGATTAAGTGGGGTTTCGGAAAAGAATTGACTAATATACATACTCTTTCTTTGAACCATTGAGGAAAATCAGTTTCTTGTTGAACTTCAAGATTCGAGCCCCTCCGTCTTCTTAATTCATCCATATTCTCACTACAAATGGACAACAATATTATGATTTTGGCATTTACTCAGTATATAAACCAAACATCATTATTGAAAAAAGACTAGAAAACACACCTAAGGTACTCCTTAATTTCGGCACAATTGTTCAAGATATACCACTTAGCCTTTTGCTTTAACTGCGGATTGAGGAGCATACTTGATTTCTTACCAAATGGACGACCAACGGCCTTATAAATAGAATATTCCCGATTTGGTTGGGATTCAACGCGATCGTCATTCCTCTCAAGTCGATTGAATCAAGTCTCAACCCCCCGAAGGTACATTGAGCAAAAGGTTAAGGCCTCGTTCACCACGTAAGCTTCTGCGATTGAACCTTCCGGACGTGCACGATTTCTTACATACTGTTTATAAACTGCCATCAAACGTTCAATGGGATACATCCACCTTAAGTGCACGGGACCGCCAAGAATTGTCTCTTTCGGAAGAAGCAAAACCAAATGCACCATAATGTCAAAAAATGCTGGAGGAAATATCATTTCCAACTTGCATAAAATTGTGATAATGTCTGTCTCCATCTTCTCAAGGTCTTTCACATTCAAAGTCCGTGCACAAAGTTTTTTGAAAAAAGCGCGCAACTCAATTATTAAATACATATTTACAAAAATATCACATTTAATATAAAACAATTTAAAAATATCAACATATATTATTAATCTGGTTTTTTTAAGTTCATACTTTAACTAAAATACATATATCGCAAAATACAATATAATAAATATTAACAAGCAAAATTAAACAAATACATATAACACATTAAAATTAAAAAAAAATACATATTCAAATCTATTTTTTAAATTTTACAAAAAAAATTAATAAATACAAAAAATATATATTATAAAAGTAACTTAAATATAGTTGTTATTAAGAGAAACAAATACATATAAAGCATTAAAATAAAAATTAATGTTAACGGCTATATTTTTTGTAATTAATGCTAATTTTCTTAAGACTAACAAAATTTAGGCAGCATAACAGCTATATTTTAAACTATCCCAAAATTTTATAAAACCTGCAAACTACACACAAAAATATACATAATATTACTAGATCAATATACAGAATATTCCCAGAGCATGCACAACATAAACGCATATTTACTTAAAAGTTCTAAAATATTTTAAAATTTGATTTTTAATTGCTAAAATTTAATCTTATTATAATACCAAATCTAATCTCATAATCTTAAGATTAATCGAATACTAATTAAATTAATTTTTAATTATGAGATTATATTAGATCATCTAATGTAATGATTTTTACTATACTATCATGTACAACATAAAATTTGATTTTTTCTTATACCTCTTTTTCTAAAATTTAAAACAGAAAATAAAAATAAAAAAAAACAAAAAACAAAAATTAAATCATATATAAACAGAAATAAATAAATAAATAAAAAATACAAAACAGAAAAAAAAAACATAAATATAAATATAACTTATACATTTTTCGGTTTAAATATATATTTATTAGTTTAAATATATAATATATATCAGATTATATAATATATAATATATATCAGTTTATATATATAATATATAACATATATAAAAATATATATCGGTATACTTGTGCAGCGTGGTGGTCCGGTGGTGGCGCAGTGGTCCGGTCGGCAATGTGTGGCGGAGTGGTCCCGTTGGCGGTGGTGTCCAAAAACTGAGAAAAAAAAATGAAATGAGAAGAAAATTTAGGGGAAAAACAAACAAAAAAATAAAACAACTTACCCTTGAGAGAGATGGAGCCGTTGAAGAAGAGAGTGTCTGAAAAAAATGAGAGAAGAGAGTGTCGGAGAAATTAACACAGAGGAGAGAGAGAAGCTTCCGTTTTTCTGAAAAATAGAACTGAAATGGGGAAGAAGAAGGCTTACGGCGGGGTAATATCGTTATAACTTTTGCTGGCGCGTTTCGTTGCGCCAGTAAAAGTCAAAAAATGCGCCGGCAAAAGTCGTACTAAGTAAAACGACGACATTTTGTGGTAGGGTTTACTAAATACTTTTGCCGGCGCATTTTGTGACTTTTGCCGGCGCAACGAAACGCGCCGGCAAAAGTATACCCACCTACTTTCTTGAAAATGTGCAAAATTCAAAAAAACACGTTTGACTTTTGCCGGCGCGTTAGGTGAAATGCGCCGACAAAAGTTTGTGGGGTTTTATTTGAAAATCTAATGGCACTTTTGCCCGCGCAATTCGGGGTTGCACCGGCAAAGGTACTGCCTTTTTTAAAACCGATCACTTTTGCCGGCGAAACCCCGAATTGCGCCGGCAAAAGTCACCTTTGCCTGCGCCGGCAAAAGTGTTTGTTTTTGCCGGCGCAATTCACCAAATGCGCCGGTGAAAGTTGCTTTTGCCGGCGCAATTCGGAATTGCGCCGGCAAAAAGCTTGTTTCTTGTAGTGTTAATGTTACATTTTTTTTATTTTGTTTGACAAAATTATATGCTTAGAATAGGTTACATATTTTTAATTTATTTGGGTGTGCGTGTCGAATGTGTAGTGTGTGTGTGAATGAAATTTGTTTTATTTATTTAATTTAAATTAAGAAAATATAGATTGAAATAAGATAAGAAAGTATGAACCTAGACCAAATGTGGGTCTTGAGCATTTTCCTTTTTATTAAGAAAATAAAAGAAATATAAAAGAAAATAGTTGTTGTCATCTTTTGGGATAAGATGACAAGGGTTACCATTTTAGTTATGTTCACAGGTTTAGGTGAGGTGTAAGGAGAGAAAATTGTTGGATTTAACTTATTTTATGGGATAGGATTTTAGTTTTCACAATTGAGTTATTTTCTTAGGGTTAGGTCACTAGGGGATATAAATAGAAGAGAATGTGAACCTTGGAGACCCATTTGGGTGGCTGCCGAGACTTGGAGAGAAGAGAGGGAGAAGGACACGAAAAAGAGAAAGAAAGAAAGAAAGAGAGGAGGAGAAGAGGAAAGGGTTTCAAGGATCTCTAGGTATGTGTTCTTATTTTGGTTTTGGTTCTTAGATTTTTATCCTCTAAGTTCCTTCCCCTCATTCCTAAGATTTTCTTTCTCTTTTCTTGATGTGGGTTTCGAAAACCCTAGGTTGTTCCGAGAGGGTGATCATTGTTTTGGGTACTTGATTTCTAGCAAGAGAGGTAATGGGAATCTATAACCTTATTGTTGTTGCTTTGTTACATTGATTCTTGTTTGTTTTGTCTTTAAGAGAAAATATGCTTTATATGATGATGGTTAATTGTTTTTGTTTTGTGGTCTTTCTTATGAATTAATTTCATTATCGATTATGAGAGATCTTAATAAAGTTGTAGTATGAAAAATTATGTTCTCATATAAGCTATGATTTGATCCATGATGATAGGTTAGACACCTATTACTATATGGTTGATTGGATTTTTGTCTACTAATTTATGTTGATGTTGTTTGTCTTTTATATATTTATAAACATGTAAGGGATTTGTTGTGTTGGAACATATAGGTTTCGGCCAAGAGGAGATGTGGTGTTCTATGGTTGTGTCATTTTTTTTATTTCAATTGTATTTTTGGTTGGATAAAAATTCATGATAAATTTTGGAAAATTATTTTGGTGAAATGACATATAGTGTTTCGACCTATGGTATTTTAAAAGGGTTATGAGTTGTGTTGTGTTGTGTTGTGTTTTGTTTTTTATTTTTATTTTAAAACATTGAGTAATGAGCACGTTGATAATTGTGACATTTTCATGTTAGTGTGCTAAGAGTAATTCGTTCAAAGTGTAGAAACATGCTAGGACAAATTGTTAAATTGTTAAAAGATTAACAAGCATTGTATATGCACTTTTATGATTTTAAGTGCTTGCTGATTTTTATTTGAATAAAATGTTGTTTGGCAAGTATGATTGAAAGAAAGTAATTTTATGATAAATTTTGCACATGTTGTTCTTGTATATGTTTAAGAAACTCTATGATTTTATGTGAGAATGTATGTTTAAAAGATAAGGCAATTAAGTAAAACATGTGCTGAAATTTTATTTTAAAAGGTTGTGAAATTGGGAATAATGAATGCCAAAGGTAATTTATAATATATATGTTATGAGTTCTTTTTTTACCAATTTGAATGATTTATAAAAAGGGTTATTTTATGAAATTATGAGTACAAAACGCAGTCTTCACAAGAGTGTTTTACTACAGCGACAACATGTCGGTTACAGTAGGGAATTATTTTTTTCTACAGGACTAGGATATTGCGATGACATGTCGTCACTGTTGGTGGTTGCAAAATTTGAAGATTTGAATTTCATAAACTCCTACAGTGACCACATATCATCGCGGTAGGTCTGTCGACTGCCCCATCTACAACGATGATATATCATCGTTGAAGAGTGTGTGGGTTTATATGCCTACAGGGATGCCATGTCGTCGCCATAGTGTCACGAAAACTCATATTTTCGTGTTCAGCGAACACCCCACGACGACGACATGTCGTCGCTGTAGGTATACAATTTAAAACAAAAAATTATTATATTGATTAAAATTTATTTAATAAAATATTAAATATTAATTAAATAAATAAATAAAACTAACTTATTTAATTAAATAATAAAACCAATTTATTAATTAAATAATAAAACTAATTTAACAATATCCATAGTCTCCAAAATGTAAGATAACAAAACATAAGTAGTATTGTCTCCAAAATTAAAAAAAATTAACACAAAATATTAATAAGTTCAAAAAATAATATAATAAAACTAAATGTCATCAAAATCAATTCCAAAGTCATTATCGTTGGGTTGTTGTGGTGGTTGTGGGGGTTGTGGCTGCTGTGGTTGTTGTGGTTGAAAGTTTGCCATTATGGACTGTATCATATTCATGTCCAAGTTGACAAACTGAAATTGCGGAACTTGGATGTTCAGATTTGTTGCTTGCAAAAATTGTTGCATTTGCTGCATGTTGTTGTTCTAGGTCATATAGGCTTGACAGAAGTGTTGAATCATGGACTGGAAAGCCTCAAGAGGTACTGTTGGAGGGCTAACTATGGTGGACGAAAACAATGATGCCTCTGATTGTAAAGAGTATTCGGTGGCGATTGAGGCAAATGTACTAGTGTTGGGGTTTTATGCCCTAATTAAAACTCAATTTCTTTATAATCTCATTTATTATCAATAAAATAATAGAAATCATTTTTTGACTTGGTCAATCACTTTGCTCACATGTTTTATTTTCATGATTATTTGTTTAATATAAACTTCTATGAAATCTAGAGCATATAGCTAATAGTATTTATAGTGACGTAATCATAGTGGAATATAAATATGATGATATGTTCAAAATAAGTTAGTCCTAAGATTAGTCAGTGCACAAGATTTACACTGACTTGCCAATCTATGATATGATCTACTTACACATTGTAATATTATGTTCTTTCGAGAACATTAGTAAAGTAGATAAGATCGAATGTATTTGTTACATCGGACTTGACCGATATTGACAGTTGATAAGATAAGTAAACATACTGTTATTATCTATTCTAGTCATATCATATAGTTGACCATATGTCAATTCAATCTCAATTCTAAGTACTTAGTGTTGACTGTGTTTTTAGCCAACGACGTGAGAACGTCAATAACGGCAAACCTTCAAGAGAATGTAAACGACAACAAACAGTTTAATCAATGAAAGTAAATAACACAAGAGATTTTATAGTGGTTCAGCCCCGATAGTCGGTAATAGCCTAATCCATTTAGAGATTTTATTACTGTATTCACACTCAAGATCAGATGAACCAGTGTCAACTGAGGTTCTTCAATGTAAATATTCCAGAATACAAAAAAGGGATTCTCTCAAGAAAAACACACTTTCTCTCTCTAGAACACAGATTAATTCTCAATTTGCCAAAAGTCCTTTTACGATCTCATCAACCCTCTATTTATAGGCTTGGGATCCTCAACTGATATCCCCTTTAGATAGGGATATTTTATTATTCATATTATATTTAAATTACAAGAAATATTTAAAATACAACCGATTCCTCAATTTGAGTGAGGAATGAGAGATTCCCGGGTGCCCAGAACGAGGATTTTGACGTAGTCTCCTGGTCAAACACATGCATGTTGATTACATGCAAGTATTGGTCAGATATACTCCTCCAAGCTTTCCTTGGCTCAAGGTGATATATGCATGGCTCTCCTCGGACCAAGGTCATGCATGCTTGGCTCTCCTCGGACCAAGGTGGTCCGAGCCAACTTCCTTGGCCTCTCACCTCGGACAAGTCCGAGGCAACTTCCTTTGGCATCTCACCTCGGATAGGTCCGAGGCAACTTCCTTTGGCATTTACAACTAAGGGCCGATCGGACTGTGTGTGGCCTTTCCTTGGCCAAAATCTAAGTCCATCTCTTGGCATGCACGGGACTTCCCCTCGGACTTGGTCCTAGCCAACCATCTTGGAGGGTCACCTCGGACATGTTCGAGCCAAACTTCTTGAAAGCTTACCTCGGATAGGTCCGAGCCAACCACCTAGGAAGCTTACCTCGGACACGTCCGAGCCAAACACTTGGGAGGCTTACCTCGGACACGTCCGAGCCAAACAATTGGAAGACTTACCTCGGACACGTCCGAGCCAAACACTTGGGAGGCTCCCCTCGGATAGGTCCAAGCCAAGTACTCAGGGGCTCCTCAAGCTAAGGTCCGATCGGACCTTCTGCTTTTGTCCCTTGAGCCAAAGTCCAAACACATCCTTTAAGCTCCTTAGACTTGAGTTTGAACCAAACAGTTGGGCTTCTCGGACAAGGGTCCGAGCAAAGCACCCTTCAGCCCAAGTACTCTCCTCGGGTGTATTTGGCTTGACCATGGCATCTCTCAAGCAGTCCAAATCTTTCACTGATGCACTGGGCTACTGCTAAGCCAGATCACCCAACTAATCCATGCCACGTGTCAATTTTACTACCACATCATCCTTTTCAAATTTTGGGATAACAGTTAGTATTCTAACTGATTGTATTATTTGAGTTCTTTGACTTGCTCGTTACCAGCTTACCCTACGGACTAGCCCATACTTACATCTTGGGAACTCGGTAGTATAATTGAGTGGGAGTGTTAATCAAAGAAATGAACATCTATAGCTTCTGATGAAGAAGTGAAACGATGGTTTCCTTTTAGTTTGGTTCAAGGTGCTAAATGATAGAGATCTCATTTTAGTAATTAATATTAGTTTACTGAAATATCATTTACAAGGAACTAAGTGTTTTAAGGATAAAATACAATAAGGGATAAAACAGTATTTTAGTCACATCTCATTATAGACCATCTATAGAGGATTGAGTGACAATTATGGTTGTAACAATGGATAATTAATAACGTATCTATATTTGTTGTAGAGCGTTCAATGAATTCAAGAGTGCAATTCCGAGTCTGTAGTGGAGTCATGAAGAATTAATAAGTTAGTAAATTTATTTATTATATTTATGATAACTTATTGGAGCTTGATTTCATAGGCCCATGGTCCTCACTGTACCTTGGATAAAATCATCTAGATAGTCTCAATTAATTGATTTAGTTATTAATTATAATTATCAAAGTCGACCATGTCAATTTTGGATAGTTTCACAGAGTTATGTAATTTTGAGAACAAAAGAGAAATTAGGGTAGATTTATTAATTAAGATAAATTGGTATCTAAATTAATAAATAAGTTTAAATCAAGGTTTAAATTATAAATAATTAATTTGATAAATGATTTAAATAATTATTTAATTAATTAAATCAATAGAAAATAATACATGCATTGATTTTAAGTCCAATGAGCTTATAATCAAATGAGAAATTTCACGGGCCTAAAGCCCATGATAATTTCGACCTAGGGTTGTTAATTTGATATTATATTATTGATTTTTTAATTAAATAAATGACATAAATGAGTCTATAAAAGGAATGTTAAGAAAGAGTTGAAAACATAACTCAGACAGATGACAGACACTGGCTTTCTAATATGTTTTAGATTTTCTCTAAATATAAGTCCTTTTCTAAGGCTCATTATTCTTTCTCTTCTTATCTCTGTATCTATCTCATGTGTTGAGAATTTTCCACTCTAGCCTAGGTGATTCTAAGGATACTTTAGAAGACTGTGAAGATAATAGAAGATTGGTTCAGTTTCTTGGTAATGCTCTGTGATAGAAATGATACAAGGGTTAGAGAAACTGAAAGAATGACTCTTTCATTCCGCTGCGTATAATGTTAGTATTATTATCATTATCTCCCTTTGAATTCAATTTTAGAAACATGTTCTAGGTTATCTCATATTAATTTATTTAATATTATATCTACATAAAAATAAATAAAGATCTTGTATAAATTTTCCCAACAACTAGTGCCCTTCAACTTGCGTCCAATACCTCGGTTGTGACCACGACGTTGACCAAGTCCCTTTGAGACGACTTGTATCTCATTGACAATGGCACTTCCTGGTTCACATTCAGATTGAGATTGGGATTAGTAATGTGCCTGGACTTCTTGTTGCAAGACATCCTGCAATTTAGAAACAAAACAATTGATACATAATATAATTGAATAATATACATATATACAAAACTTAGAAAGTTACTTACTGTTTACCGAGATTTTTGGAAACTATATTAACGAAAAGTAAACGAGATTAATGATATAGAATTTAGAAGATATAAACAAGATTTTTATGTGGTTGGAGCGTTAATGGGCCTTAGTCCACGAGACAGTTGTATTAGAGCTTGGAAAGTCTTTTACAATGAAGTTTCTCTCTATGTTTTAACAGAGTAACTGAATACAAGTCGAAGAGAGATCCTTTTTTCAGTGCTTTGTCACCTGTATTTATAGGCTCACAAGAACGCTGGGCTTGGGCCGGGCATGACCCGGGCCGATCAAGGATATAGATACCCTTGGCTTCTCTGTCAGAAGCCCAATACAAAGGATAAAAATATAAAAGACTGAGAATGACTGAAGCCCACTGGGGCAGCCCAAAGCCTATATTTCGCCCGACAAAATGGGGCTTTTGGTCTGGGCATTCCGAGTTACAAGGCAGATTCAAGGGACAAAATCAGTCAGTGTACTAGCAGCGTAGGTCTGAACCAACGGCGTGCAATCCCGAGGTGGCATTTTCCGCAGGTGAAAAGTGGGGACAGCCCCCACGCGTCACGGGGTGGCTTCAGGGTCACGGATACCTTTTCCTGCCAACCTGGAGGACGGGACCCGAGTTCGTTTACCTCTGTCCCTCTTCGTTTACCGTAGGCCCGGATCGTTTACCAGGCTCCGGGATCGTTTTGCGTACACCTCGACTGTAACCCCAACTGGCTATACGTCTTCCACACGATCGTCCTGGATCATCTTTCCTGGACACCGTCCGGGTCTGGACACACACTTGGGTTGTCGTTCCCGGTCATTCCCCTGCTAAGCGGGCCTGGGCTGGGCCAAAATCCAATTGCCCAGACTATGGGCCTGGATCACCATCCTGGGCCCAAGGCAGGAAATGGGGACAACACTTACATATGCATCCTTAGCATTTGTGTTCACCCATCCACGTGTCGGATGATGGTGCATGTCATGGAACGTATCAATAATGTTGGTCCATAGTCTGAAGATTCATCTTTAGAAAATAAAATTTAACAAAATCTCAATTAAATATTGAAATTATTATTAAGATAACTTAAAATATTTCAAATTATCTATATATTTTTATTTGCCTTCTTTAATCGAGCAGAAGCATAAGAAGTAGATCCATGCAGAGATACTTATGTTTTTCTCTATTAGCAACATTTTCCTTTGAGTGCGCCATGAATTGTGGAGTGGTGAAAATGTCAACCAACTTCTACCAACTCTCGTTATCCATGTCCTCTGGTGGATTCTTTCTTATTGTCTCAATATCATCATACCCTCTATGTTCATCGAAGTGTCTTTTCTTGCGACCTTTTCTATCCTTGTAGCGATCTTGAAACTCTCGCTCAATCCCAGTCTCTTTAGTCGCCACTCAAGGAGAAGTTGGGGAAGAATGAATAATTCCTTCAAAAAAAATGGTGAGATTTTTTAAATTATAAAAAAACATTACATGTGAATAAGTTGAAAATATTACCTCAAGCTTTTGCATCAATCCTATCTTTTGCTCATCCAAAACACTCTGCCACGAGTCATAATATAACAGGACATGGTGACCAATAAGATTACCAATAAGTCTCATGATCAATGTCCCAAAATCACCAACTGCTTTGTAGGTTCCCTCCTTCAGATCAAATTGTAGAGCCAACAGACTTTTATTGTCTTTGACGAGCTGCTGCAAATTTTTGGATCGAGACTGACTTCTTCATTTTGCATAAGTCGTTGCATATGTTAATTAAACAATACAATTAAATTGAATAAAATAATAACACTTTGCCATTTATTGATAAAATATAGGCTTAGTATATTACATGTCTCACAGGAAGTAGGAACTCGCGTGGGATCTGGAGGAGGAGGATTTGCTCCATCACCCCGCCATGAGAAAGAGCAACAATAGAAGACATATCTTTGCAGTTTAAATAATTATTAACTTAAAATCAATTATAGTTGGAGGTTAATTACATAACTTAAATAATTTCAGTAATGCATTTGAAACTATTGAAAAACAAACATTGTTGAGAAAAGTCATATATTGATTGAAAAGTCTTGAAATTAAAACATACACATTAAGCATACAAATATGAATATGCATAAGAAAATATTATTCCTCGTCAATGTAGATTCCTACATCATCATCTGTACTTTCTAAATCATCTTCACTAATTTCGTCATCATCATCGTCATTGATGAAATCATCATCCACATCCGAAACAGATCGAGATCTTTCCCCAATTATGCTGGTGTGACCAGGTCGATCCAAATGCATAATCTCCAACTCTCCTAATTCCACAGTGAGTACAAAATTTGATGAAGTTCTATCATGCATGACCTCAACCTTGTGATCATCGTCAATACTTGGATGATCCCAGATCTTTCGATGATTGACTTCTTCTACTACCTTCCAATTCTTTTTTTTGAAGGATCTTCCAAGTAGAAAACTTGTTTTGCTTGAGTGGCAAGAATAAATTGATAGTTCTTGTACCATTCAAAATTAATCATGATGCTAGTTATGTTATTCTCAGTCATATTTCGACCCTTGCTTGCAACGACGTTGAACCATTTGCATCGAAACAATACTACCAATTAACCATGGGAATAGCATAACTCCACAATCTCCTCAAGTTGACCATAGAAAGTGACACCATCAGTTCTTGGCACCGAAAATCTACTATTTTGAGTGGTATGTCTTTCGTCACGTCTATGGACCAAAAACTTCACAGTGTTAACAATGCAAGCCGTGTAGGAGTATGCATTTTTATTGGACGTGTTTGCTAAAGCAAATAATTCATTAGTACACTCAGTTGATTGTACTTGTCGAAATCAACCCATCTATAGAGTATGACACAAATAAAGAAAACACAATGAGATGAATATTAATCGATACGAATTTCGTAAAAATTCTACAATTTCGATAATTTACCTTCAATTTAAACCAGCTAAGGAAATCTTTTTAAAGATTTATGTTTGAATTTTCTCGAAGACATTCACTATATAGTACAAGGATTAAGGTGAGAAAATGGTTTTCCATGAATTAAATTTAATGAATTCATATATGTGTTGAGCTACTTACTCCATATATGGTTGAATTCCAGGGCAATTGTTGAGTACATACCACTCCGCTTCTATTCGATGAAGATAGTCAAGGGATATGATTTTCTTTTTGTTACTTGGACGATATTGTGATTCAAAAACTGACAACTGTCTTTTGGAATAACAATATCCGTATTTCTTTCCGGACGATTAAATTTAGTTTGTACGCCCTGAAGATATTGCGAACAAAAAGTCAAAGCTTCATCTGCAACATAACCCTCCGCTATAGAACCTTCAGGGCGCGCTTTATTTCTGACATAATTTTTCAACTTCTTCATATATCGCTCAAACGAATACATCCACCTCATGTAAACTGGTCCTCCGAGGATAACTTCTTGTGGTAAATGAAGAATTAACTCCAACTTGCACAAAATTTGCATCACTTGATCTTCTTCATTCTCCATGTCCTTAAAAACCAATGTACGAGCACAAATTTTCTTAAAGAAATTGCAAAGCTCAATGATTGTCTTCAAAATAGACTTATCCAAGTAGCCTCGAACTCCTACCGGCAATAAACGTTGCATAAGAATGTGACAATCATGGGATTTCAACCCAACAAAGTTGTCATCATTGTCAGTTACATTCTTAGAGAAATTTGAACCGAAGCCATCAAGAAGTCTAATCCTTTTATGAACTGACAAAAAAACTATCTATCATCCGGTGTGAAAGATTACATAGGATGTGGTTTGATCAACTTCGTACCGTCTTCCTTGAGGTGCAACACTTCTTAGATACCCCAATTCTTCAAGTCTACTCATGCGTTGGTGGTGTCTTTAGATTTCTCATTCATAAAAAATGTACTGAGTAAATTATCGCAAACATTTTTCTCTACATGCATCACATCTAAATTTTGCTTCAATTCAAGTTCGGACTAGTAATCAAGTTCAAAGAAAATACTACTTTTACTCCAATTAAGCTCTTTTGGATCTCACTTTGTTTTCACACCCCTGGAACTGACATGTTTACCCGGCAAATGATCTGGAACAAGCGCTAATTGTTTGAGTATGTCTTGACTACTGAATTTTCTTGGAAGATGTCCTTTTTCATAATTCCTATCAAACAAACGACTATTCCTCCACTTATGCGTAGAAGATAAGAATCTTCTATGACCAACATAAGACATTTTCCTAATTACCCGACATGAAGGAGTGTCTTCATTGCATGAAAGACATGCCATATATCCTTGGCCACTGCAACCAGACAAACTACTCCGGGCCGGAAAATCATTGATAGTCCACAATAATGTTGCACGCATTCTGAATACATTGTTCGTTGCAGTGTCTCTGGTTGAACTCCTTCATCCCACAACTCCTTTAATTCGTCTACCACAGGCCTCAAAAAGACATCCATGTCCTTCTCATGTGATTTCAGACCGGGAATCAATAATGTCAGCATGAATGATGAATCTTTCATGCGCAACGAAGGAGGCATATTGTACATGCAGAATATTACCGGCCACATGCTCCAAGATAGACTCATGTTACCAAATAGATTACAACCATCAACAGCCAAACCCAATCGAACGTTTCTGGGTTCTTTGGAAAAATTAGGATATCTGGAATCAAATTGTTTCCAAGCACCCCCATCAATAGGATGGTGCATCACACCATCTTCTTTCGACTATCTCGTACTATTCTAGGTCATATCACTTGTTGTATGTCTAGAACCATAAATACGCTTCAGCCTAGGAGTCTAAGGGAAGTATCGCAACACTTTGTAGGCGACTTTTTTTCCCCTTGTGTCTTTGTCAACCCATCGGCTCTCACCACATACAGGACAACTTTTTTTTTGGAAATTCTCCTTCCAGAACAACCAACAGTCTTCCTTGCAAGCATGAATTGATTGATAACCTATCCTTAACTTCCTCATATTTTTCTTAGACTCATAAAATGAACCCGAAATCTTATTCTCCTTCGGGAATGCAAATTTCATAAACTTCAAAAGTTCATCAAAGGAATTATTTGTCCATTTATTCATAACCTTCATGTGAATCATCTTCGCCAAGAAGTTCAAGGAAGACAACCAAGTATAACCAGGGTATAACTCAGCTTTGACCTCTTGAAATAGGTCATCAAATTGATTCTCTGCACTATTGCCACCACCATTTTAAATTCCTTCATTTACGCGTTCTTCGTTAGTGTCTTGTTCACCAATAACATCATTGATGATGTCAATCATCTCATCAGTCACTAGATCCCTGTCATCCACTACTGGAGGCATATCAACTTCATCGTGGTATGTCCACTTCACGTATCGTTGCAGAAACCCATATCTGTGTATGTGAGCCTCCACCACATCCAGTTTCTTATTCAGCATATTGACACACTGAACGCATGGGCATCTAACTTCTCCCAAAACATTCACATGATTCTTGGCCATTTGTATAAATGCTTGAAGACCATTCCAAAACTCATCAGAGTTACGTCGTCTATTAGTTATCAAACTCTTGTCAATCGTCATAACAGATTCAAGTGGAAAATAAATTATCACAATGTGATAATCATAAAAAAACTACCTTTATTTACTAGTAATTTTTTTATCACCAAATACTAATTTTTTCAAGTAAATTGTGAAATCTTATTGAATTTTATGAATGTATATTATCAAATTTTATGAATATATTATCAAATTCATTAAATAAATAAATATTTAATTATAATCTTATTAATTTAAAATTAAAGATTATTATTTTCATTTATTTGATAGTCATCAAATTGTTAATTTATTTTCTACTTTTTATTTTAATAAAATTTTAAGAGTAAAGTTGACTATATTAATTACTTTATTATAAATTTTTATTCTACTTTTTATCACTTTATAAAAAATTATAAATTACATTAAAATCTACTAAAATTTCGGCAGCATAATGACTATAATCTAACCTATCTCAAAAATTAAAATCTGCATAAAATATACAAAAACAGTCCCAGAACATATATATAATTGAATATAAAGATTTAAATCTCATATCAACAACATAAATCATATTATAAACATTTAATTAGATTTATGTAACCTAATAAACTATTTTTTATTAAATTCTAATATTTATATAAACATATTCACATTTATATACATATACATACATATTCATATTTATATACATATAAAAAAATAAGCATACATATATTAATAAAAAAAAATTATATCATCTAATATCTAAATCTATCATACACATTTTTTATAACATAATATTTAATTAAATCAAATTAATAAATATATTTACAATCTATCCCTAAAAAAATACAAATACAATTAAATTATCAAATATACAAATCTAACCTAAAAAAAAAAATTCAACACAATACAAAATAACCAATTACATAATTGAAAACCTAATTTAATACTTAATCAATAATAAAAAACTTAAAAACAATACCCCAAAAGTTAGGCTATAGCGTTATCTTCCGTCAATAATCTAATCCCAAGGCTCAGGCTAGGCATAAGTAATTTGCAAAAAAAATTAAAAAAAATAACCCAAAAAATTTCAAATACTCATTTATTTAAAACACAAAATACACACATATACTAACAAAAAAAAATACATTTTAAACCATAAAATAGAAGGAAAATATGATTAGATAACCAAAACAAGGCAAAAATGGCAGCAAAAGGCTCAGACCAGTGGAGAACTCTCACTTTTTCTCTGGTTTTTCCATAATGTTTTGCAGAAAATGAAGAAGAAGGCTCTACCTGGGGGGTTATATTGATGTGACCTATAGGTAATGACCATAGGTAATGACCACTCATCACTGATATAAAACGCACTGTTTCACTCAAACGGTGATATACTACAGTCGTCATTGTAGGATAGTAAATAGTATACGAATCATCTCGTGTGCTACGCATCTACCCTACACCGATGACATGCCGTCGCTATAGCAAGTGAAATTTGACTTAAATTTTTTCGCGGTTCACTTTCCCACATTTTTTTTATCCTATTGCGATGACATGTCATCGCTATAAAGTACAAAATAATTGAACATTGGATTAAATTGGACTCTATAGTGATGACATGTCATCGCTATAGGGAGTGTAAATAGGCAACCAACTCTTGGTGGTTAAGTTCCCTCCCTGTCCTACAACGACGACATGTCGTCGCTATATAGGGTGCAAATATGAAACTAACTCTAGGCTGTTGAGTTCCCTCTCCATCCTACAACGATGACATGTTGTCGCTATAGACAAACATATTTCCCTCTTTTTTTCGACGAAGACCCTACAGCGACAACATGTCGTGGCCGTAGAGTCAGTTCCTGCCTTTTATTCCCTCCAAATTCCTGCTACCCTACAGCTACAACACGTCGTCGCTGTAGGGTAACAGGAATTTGGAGGGCCTAGTCGTGTGTTGTTGACGACCCTACAGCGACAACATGTCGTTGTAGCTTATTTTTTTTAATAAATTAAGAAAAAAGAACTTTTCATGGATTTCGACTACACATAGCGATGACTTTGGAGGTGTCGCAATAGTTGTCGTCACTTTAGTCTTTTTCTTGTAGTGTGGTGCAACTTATGTCAGATAGATGTCACGTGTGCATGGCCCATGCACACGTGGGATGTGCTTGAAATGTTCATGTGTGGTTTTAATTGATATTAAGACGAGTGTTTGATTGTTATTCTAGGCTCGTTGTGAAGTATTCCCGTTCTTATTTTGTTTGGACCTGAGGTAAGGAAGTTAGCTAGAATTTTGTTTTGTTTCTGAATGGACTCTAGTTATGATGATATGTATGGATTTGTTTGTGTTTGCTTAACCTAGTGCTACAACATTATTAAAGGCAGACGTGCCTAAGATTCTGGGCAAAAGGGTGCCAGGGAAATTCATGGCCAAAAGGGTGTCAGGTGAATTATGGCCAAATAGGTGTCATAGAAGTGACCAAAAGGGAGTCACTTGTGATCATTGGAAAATAGGGGAGCCATGATATTATATTGTATGCTTACGATTATTGTAACGACCTAAATTTCCTAATAAGGCTTAGGGCCTTGATTAGGGGGTCAAGATGGTGAATTATGAAATTATGTGATTATATGATATTTATGTGTATTATCATGTGATTATATGAATAATATTATAATATGACTTGATATGCATGTTTAGGTTTATTAAATATGCATGTGGACCCATTTCTGTTTAATTGGGTAATTTTCATAATTTGGCCTGTTTTGGGTATATATGGCTTATATGTGGTTGTGTGTGTGGTACTTCATTATTATTTGGTTATGCATGTGTTACTCGGCACGAGACGATCCTAGGAGGCAAGCTAGTGGGAAAGTCACAACGGGATCCATACTTGACTCGTAGTGAATCAAGGGGTATTTAGCACATTACTGGGATATTGGGTAATGGGAATAAATATTTGATGATAAATTGAGAGTTAGTGAGATGAGGGCGAAATTCTGGGAATTTTGACTATTTTACCCTTGGGGGCATTTTTGGGACCCCGAGCATTAGGATTTGCTTGAGATTACTTAAGCTTGAAGTAACCTGTCAGAATTATAAAAGAGCATTAGGATTTGCATTAGCATTAGGATTTGAGAACTTTGTTGATGAGATTTGGGTATGTTTGGATAGGTTTTTGGAAGGATTTGAAATGGGAAAATTGGAGTTTCATGGGTGTGTTCGGGGTTGGGTTGCGATCCTTTTATTGTGTGCCGTGGCCCAGACTTGAAAAAAAAGAGGTTTTTGGTTGTTGGGGGCACTTTGGGCCACTGTCCCTTTTTGTCAAGTTACGACCCATGATGCAGACAGAGAGGAGTTTAGCCCTGTTCTTGATCAGGCCGTGACTTGAGATTTTGGGGTCATGGCCCAAAAGGGCAAAAATGGACAAAATGGGTTCTTAGTCATGGGAACTTAAACCTAAGGGCTCGGGATCGATCTTACTACCCGGTTTGGTAGGATTCAACATCCCGGAGGCTAGGACTTGGTCCAGAAGTATTTATTTACCCATTTTTTATGGGATTTTATATTATGGTTATGACTAGGTTATCGCAAGGGGCTTGGAAACAAGATCGTGCTTGAGGGTTGTTTATTGGCAACCTGTGCTTGGACCAAAGGTAAGAAAACTACCCCCAGTATGTGATGCATAAGATCCATGTGATTAGGGCATGTCAGGAATGTTGAATATGAGATTGATCAGAGCTTGAGTCTTTGTAAATGTGCATGATCATAATTACGCTAGTGAATGTTGAGTATGCATGCTGAATGCCTTATATTTGGATATTTGACATATGATATATGCCTGGGTGCATTGCTTACTTGTGAGTGGTATTGACTCATTAGTCAGAAACGACACGAGTCGTATGGAATTTGCCTATGAGTCAAGAGTGGCATAAGCGTATTGAACGCAGAGCCGAAATGATTAGATCTAATCAACGTGAGCATTAAATGTTTGACCGACCCTAAGTTTGATGAAAATTAAAAGCGCTTGTGACTGTAACATCACATGGCTTAGGGTGCATAGCCCAAGTGTGTGACTTATTTGTCACTTATCTGATTAGGGTGCGGAGCCCAAGTGCGTGACTTATTTGTCACTTATCTAATTAGGCTGCGAAGCCCAAGTACATGACTTATTTGTCACTTATCTGATTAGGGTGCAGAGCCCAAGTGTGTGACTAATTTGTCACTTATCTGATTAGGGTGCAGAGCCCAAGTGTATGACTCATTAGTCACCTATTCAAAGATGGACACATTAGCCATCTATTCCAAGATTGACTTGATAGTCATCTATACAGGGGGCAAGGCCCATAATCATTTATTTGGACTTGTCTCCATGCATGAATAGGGCTAATACTGCTAGGCATGCTACTATGATTCAGTGACATGTTATTACCTGGTCATGAGCATATTGAGTTTTCTTGCTGAGCTTCAGCTCATAGGTGTTATGTGGTGCAGGTAAAGGCAAAAGAAAGTTGAACCATCCTTGAGTTGGAGAGCTTAAGTGACCATTTGTACATATGCGACTGCTCGACCATCACGACCGAGAGTTTAAAGAGGAACTAGGGTTAAACCCTATTTTGCCTCTTAGGTCAGCTGGTTGTAAATATTTTGTTGTAATTAACCTTTAAAATATATTTTGGGATCCCAATGTATACAGTAAACGTTTTAGTGAAACGTTATATCTTTAACCAAAAATTTTAACCCTAAATCGTTAATCACATTTAGTTACATGATTATGACCAAATGACTCAGTTAGCGAGTTTAGGATTGTTTAAAATGCACAACGTAACGGTCCCTGGGTAATAGGTCGTTACAATTATGTTGCTTATGATATTACGTTGAATGTTTATGCTCATGTTGCAAATGGTTATGATGTACGATTATGCTTATATCATAAATAGTATCATGTTGATGATTGTGACTTGTATTAATTGCGATTACTATAAGAAAAGTATGTTAAGAATGTATGAAACATGTCGTTTAGGCTTGTATGTCTTGTTTGTACTTCCTTACTAGGCTTTTAGCTCACCCCCTTACTTTCCCCCTTGCATGTAGAAACTAGATAGACTTGTTTGGCACGCTTGGTGAACTGAGTCAGTTTTCCATAAGTATGTATGTATGCTCCAGGGAGCCATTGAATAGAAAAATGATCTGGAATGTCATAGTGCCTTGGAGTCTTTCATTATGTTAATTTATCAGTGGGATGTACTTATTTATTTTTAAGGCTACATCAAATTCTCTTTCGTTTTGAACATTGAATCCAAACTCTGCATCTATTTTAAATAAAGACCCACTATATTTTTTGTCAGATTATGTAGTCTACGAAGTTATTATGAAAATTAGTATTTTAATAGAGATAGGTATTTAGGAGCCTTATAGTGATTGAAGTGAAAATGTTGGTAACTGGTTTACCATATGCGCAGCGGAAAGCACGAGGTGTTGGGCCCATAGATTTCAAAGAAAATTATTTAAATAATCTTTAAATAATTGGATCCATTAATATGCAAAATATTAATCATAAAGAAATAAAAAGATGAGGATTTACCAGTTGAAGAACTATCATGAATCATTGCTATCTTTTTGTATCTCCTACGAACATCTATTCCAAATCAATTCCTTAAATACTCAGACCAAGATGTATCTCTATACCTCAAGACGTGTGTGAGCATGTAGAGTAATGGTAGGAAAATTTTTGATTCACAAGATATTTTCAACACATGAAATCTTGGATATATTAGGTCTAAGAAAAACTTCAGGGATAGAAAAATATTACGATATATTTTCTCTCTCTAGAATATTCTGAATATTACGTATATTATGAAAACCATATTCATGATAGATCTATAGAAAGAGTTAATTAAATTCAAATTTAAAATTCAAACTATAAATCTATTATTATTATTATTAAATAAATAAAAGAAAAACGGTTACATAGTGTACACGCCAACTACAGTCCCTGGATTGTAGTAGGCATGTAACATCCCTAAATATTAAGATGTGTTACAGCCAATTTTATTTTAATTATATTTGATAATTTATTTATTCAAAAATATCTAAACTTGATAACTTATCTTATTAGATTAAATAAATAATAAATATTAATTCGAATTCAAAACTAATTTGAATTATCATAAATATATTTTTCACATTTATTTAAATAAATAAAATAAAATAATTATTCTAATTATTTAAATACCAATTTTGAAATTCCCATTTTATTTTTAAAAAAATTCAAAAATTGCTTTAATTAAAATGTCAATTTCAAAAATTGGAGCATCAATTAAATTATTTTTCTCAATTACATATTTGTCCCTGAACAACAAATTTCTTCCAAATATGCATTTTTCTTGTTTCCACTCTTACCTTGAATAGTGTTGATAGAGTCGTCTCGGAGACCTATAGACCTATAACTTGAAGCTCCAATGAATTTAGATTATTAATTAAAACTCTTTAATATAATTACCTTAATTTATTAATCTCAGTATTATTCTACTAAAAATATGAGACTTATCTCTTGTAATTATAGACATATATTTATTGAGTACCTTTAAACATAAAAGTTTCGATCGATTTAATCACTACATACAATTTAATCATCTATTAACTGTTCATAATTAAAGTAGAAATTAATTATTGTTTAACCTCTTTAATTATATCTTGTTTACTTAATTACCATTAACTTTACTAGTGAACGTTAATTCATAAACTGATTTATGAATTTGAGCTCAATAATCTTTCAGTTCCAAAAGTCAACCCTTAAGAGTGTTAAGATTAATGCTCTAAAAACATGTAAATATATTTTCTTGATTTAAATAAAATTACAATTTTATTATCTTTGAATGTTATAATTATTGATTGAATTAATTATATAATAACATCAAGAAAATTCCTTACTCATTCATGAGAATATGATCTTGTATTAGTACGAGAGAATTAAAATCATATATAATGAATGAAGTAGTCAATAATATATTAAAGTATGAAATCTTTAATGAATGGTTAATAATGCGGTTTACTAAGCATACGGGATACAAGTGGTCTAAATTCGGATTATTGATGTGGATAGACTTCTTAGTAAATGTGATGTGTATAATAGAGATTATATATGAAAGGACCGATGAGAATTCATTTTCTTTATAAACTTTTCGTTTGACATAAATATTTAATTCTTATCATAAATAGATGATTATTTGTAGATCACTCTAAATCATGAGTATTCATGAACTCCTGTTTGTATTTATTGGATCTTTTAATTCACTCGTTAAAGTTTCTTAATATAATGAGGCTAATGACTTTTGTTTTGGAGATTCAATATCATGAATGGTTGGGAACATGATTTACAATAATGGAATCTGTTGACTGTGTTTTTAGCCAACGACGTGAGAACGTCAAAAACGATAAACCTTTAAGAGAATTTAAACGTCACAGACAGTTTTTTCAAGAAAAGTAAAAAACACATGAGATTTTTATAGTGGTTCAGCCCCGATCAGTCGGTAATAGCCTAATCCACTTAGAGTTGTGATTATAGATCTGTACTCAAGATCAGATAGACTGAGCCAACTAAGTTTCTTCAGTACAGATTGCAAAAATACAAGAATCCTTTCAAATACCAGCACTTTCTCTCTCTAGAATACTCAGACCCAAATTTTCTCTCTCTAGAATACTCAGACCCAAATTTTCCCAAAAGTCTCGAAAGAAGAAGCAGAAGCCCCTCTCTAATCCCATAAGCCCTCTATTTATAGGCTTAGGGTCATACATCTGATATCCCCTAGAATCGGGATATTTTATTATATTTATTACATTTAAATTACAAAAAACATTCAAAATGTAACAAAACCCCTCATTTGTGGGAAGAATGAGAGATTCCCGCGTATCTTGTTGAAGTTGTTTCTGGGAATCTTCACTTAGTCCTTCTCTAGCTAGTTGATCCACCTCACCTCCACTTTGGTCGATCATACACATGCTGGTCGGACATACACTTGCTGGTAGGACATGCAAGTGCTGGACATGCACTTCTCTCCTTTAACATGACACTCTCCTCTAGCATGCCATTTCTTTATTTGGACAACCATGCACTGGTTGGACATATGCGTAAAGACCAAATTCTTGGTCTCTCCTCGGACCACATCCTTGGGGTCTCCTAGGACCACTCTCTTGGGGTCTCCTAGGACCAAAGTCCCTTGGGCTCTCCTCAGACAACATCCTTGGGATCTCCTAGGATGCACTCTCCTTAGCTCTCTTCGGACCACACCCTTGGGATCTCCTAGGATGCACTCTCCTTAGCTATTCTAGGATGCACTCTCCTTAGCTCTCCTAGGACCACCCCCTTGGGGTCTCCTCGGACCACACCCTTGGGATCTCCTAGGATGCACTTAGCTTGGTTATGACATCTTTCAAGCAGTCCAAACTCTTCACCAGTCTACCGGGTCACTTTATCACAACTCTGAGGAGTCAATGTATTTATTGACTATTAATCTGTCTTTTTCTGACCATGCACTGCCACTTGTCACCTTTATTTCCACGTCATTGATCTCCAATTTTTGGGGATAACAGAATCCATGATTTCCTAACAGATCAAAGATTGGTTCTCTTATGGGTTAATTCTGGAATTGAATAGTTATTGAGCTTAAATCTATAATTTGATTATAGATTAATTATCCGCTAGTGAATTAATGGTACTTAAGGAACAAGAGGTAATTAGAAAGGTAAAATGGTAATATTGACCAACTCTAATTAATGAATCAATAAATAGATGAGAGAACTACATTTATTGATTGTATCAATGAACTATTAGAGAAAACTCTGTAAATATAATTCTATCAATACTTAGAGTGCAATTCCATATTTATAGTGGAATAATCATGAAATTCATAAATAAGATTATTAGATTAAAGAGTTTAATTAATAATCTAGTATATTGGAGCTTCGTATTATAGGTTCATGGTCCCCTGATCACCTTTGTCCTACACTATTAAGGGTAAGGATATCAAAAGAAAGATTTGTAGAGAGAAGGACTTAATTGCAAATGAATTGATTTTCCACGGCAAGGAAATAATTATGTGATAATTATGAGAAATTGATTAATTATTAATTAATTAATTAACTATATAGTTTTTATTTTGAAAAATTATATGTTAAAATAAATATTAATCATATTTGGATTGATATTAAGAGAGATTAATAATTATCTTATTTATAAGAAGATTTTTATTTATTAATTTAAAACTTATATTTTTAAGATAAAGTTAATTTTGAATTAGCTGATATTTATTTTTGGTTAAATATATTGTCTTAAATATTGATTAAACAAACAAATGAGAAAATTAGGGAGACTCTAATAGTTTGGTGCGACACACTCACTACATAGTGAGTGTGACACCACACACATGGATATTTGTATCCTTGAGATTTGAATTTTGAATTTCAAAATTATTTGTTTAATCAGTTATTTCCTTCGAAAAGTGATTTAAATTAAATAATAAAATAGGTTATAACTGATCACTTTTATTTTAATAAAATAAAGATGAATTAATTAAGTTAATTATCTTTATAAAACTGAAAGAGCGACACTTTCAAGAATAAGTTGTTTAAAACAAGTAAAAAGTTTAGACTATCAGACTCTTTCTCTAAAAAGAAAGCGATAGCTTTTCCTAAACTTGAAAAATTCTTCAATACATCTTTTGTCAATGAAACCTCTCTAGATCTCATGTGTTGAGTACATCTAGAGAGTTCTACATCAACATTTTGAGTCGGACGTACCTACACATGTCCTTGTGTGTTTGAGAATTGATCTGGAAGATCAAGGTGTGAGCTTTCAGAATTTGGATAGGAAGATCGTTGATTTATACAAAATGATTCGTGGATTCTTGATAGGCTTCAAGAGGTAATCTCTAATATATTTGTATGTGATTTAATATATCTATATATGTATGATCCTGACTGGTGTTAATAAATTTATAAAAGGACTCATTCCGCTGTGTAAGTTTGATTTACACTTTAAATACCAACAATTGGTACCGGAGTAGTCTACATATATATATATTAAACGTTGTGTGAGTTTCTTGCATTTGTTATATGTATGTTGATATGTATATTGAATTGATGGATATGTTTTTTTTAATATATGGTTGAATGATGGATCGTTAATTATTTGGTGCTATTGGGTTAGGACGTTGATGTTCTAGAACTTGTGTAAGCCATAAAGGACATATGATTTTTGTAGATTTTATTTTTGAAATATGTATTTTAAAATTCTGTACACAAAGAAGAGAAGGGAACCAATCCACCAACCACCAAGGCAATGACCTAAGCCCCTTGGCCACCAACCTGAGCCGCGCGCGCAAGCCAGGTGCACCAGTGCCCACGGCGCGTACTAGCCATCAGATGAGGCTCTGCCTCATGCGTGACTGAGGCTTCAAGCCTACCTCATGTACCATTGATGTCGCGCCCCTTCGCCACTAGTATTTCGCACCTACGCACTTGGTGTCGTGTCCCTTAGCAGCCACCATGCAGAGGGCCACCCAAGCCCTTGGCTCATGTCCTTGTGCTGCCGACCCTATCCCTAGGGCATCCCTTTTGGTGCCCATAACTATAGATCTTATTTTTGTGAAAAAATCATTTATTTTATTAAATGTTAAATTATTTTAAATTAAAAGTTTAATCATCTTATTTTAGTTTTATTACAAAAATAAAATATATTTTAGGTTGTTAAGATCTTATCTTAAGTTTAACTAATTAATTGAATTTGATTATTTAATTATTTAAATTAAACTAAATTAAAATGATGAAAAAATTATTATTTAATTAAAAGATAGTTTTAATTAAATAAACTAGTTAGAAAGTTAGTTTCTAATTAATAAGTTGGGCCTAACGAATTCCTAAAGATTAGCTTGAAAGCCTAAGAGAAAGGAGAAGCATTCTTGGAGTCTTGCAAACAACATTAAAAGCTATTTTGTAGTTGTATTTCAATTTTTTCAAGGGTTGTAAATTTACAAATACCCAATAGTACTCGGTTCATCATTTATTGTTTATTTTTTATATTTATTTAAATAAATATTAATTAATGTTTGATTGATAACATGATCATGCATTAGTCAATTACGTGCCATTCAAGAAACCCCACACAGTTTTTCATTAATCATGCATCTTTTAGAAATATGATTATTTAGGATTGTCCTAATTGTTTATGTGAATTGTTTTGGAGAAATCAATTGCATGTAAACTACTAAGTTTTTTAAATTTGTTAAAACTTGGTAACTCACTCCATAATAAAAGCAATGTAATGGGTAATTATTTAGATCACATTAATTGTAGAAAGAAACTCTTTTACAATTAAATGTATTTTGTAATTAATTACATTCATAGGGTTATTAATAAACTAGTGATTAATTTGAAATTAATTAATTAGTTTGATAAAACACATTATTTCTAAAATAGTAAGTAGGAGAAGGTAAACATCTCTATGTGACATGTGGTCTCCATTATTAGTACAACACTGTGAGATATGAATAGGGCCTCAAGGTGGCTGTGTTTCTATCCCCCTAAGGAAGGTTTCTAGACATATTAATATCAAGGTTGACTTCTTACGAAGATAAGAAAGAGTGGTGTATTTTAGGATTGACCAACCCTAAGGCGCACTCTAAAAGTTAAGTCATGAATTCCAAAATAATGGGTTACACTTACAAAGATGCAATTAAAATTTTGCAATGGATGATTGCATCCTGACCAAATGAGCGGTGCTTTAATTTTTAAAAGAGAAGATAAAGAGTTATTTTAAATTTTAAATAATAAAGATAAGATTGTCTTATAAGATATATCAATTCAATTTTAAATAGTATTCTGAATTCAACTTGACTGACCCTAAGGCGACAATTTATTGGTTGGGTAGTTTTATCGTGGAATAGTAAATGTTAGTTTATGTGTTTTAATTGATTGCATTCATGCATCATATTCACTTTCTAAATTATTGGTATTTTTTAAAATAGTAAAATTATTGTATTTAATTTCTTTCAATAATATCGAACGGTGACAATCCAATAACTGCTTTACTTTCACTTGAAAAACTTAATGGTGATAATTTTATAAGATGGAAATCGAATCTGAATCTGATGTTAATATGTGAGAACCATAAATTTGTCATAATTAAGGAATGTTCTAAAGAGCCCGCAACCAATGCCCCGAAGAATATTCAGGGCAAATATGATGCCTGGATTCAATCCAACAATAAGACTAAGTGTTACGTGTTTATGAGCATGAATGATATTCTAAGAACAAAGCATGAACCCATAGGAGCTGCGTTTTAGATAATAGAATCTTTGCAAGCCATGTTTGGGCAACAATCAGATCAAAGTAGACATGAGACTACTAGAACCTACATGACTACTAAGATGAAAAAATGTGTTTTTGTGCGTGAACATGTCTTGAGCATGATTAGCATGATGCATGAAGCAGAAATATATGGGGTCATCATTGATGAGCGTACACATGTGTTGATTGTCTTTTTCACTATCAACCTAATCTAAGAGTTTAAAGAAAATAATAGAAAAGAACACAAGAGTTTTACGTGGTTCAGGCTATAAAAGAGCCCTAGTCCACGAGTCTCTGGTATTTAGTGAGCTTAAAGCTTGTTTGAGCAAGCTTCAATGGTAATTCTCAGGAATCATATATATTGCACTGAGTTACAGAGTTATCATCTCTAAAATTTTGAACCATTTACAAGGAGATACCCCAGCCTTATTTATAAAGGTTGAGGTCATTAATGTTAATCATCTATCATTAATACAAATTCCCCCATCCTGGGGTATAAATGATGAATTAATACAAAAAGGGCTGCACTAAATAGAGACTATGGCCCAGGCGAATTGCATGGGCCCCATTGCAGAAAGTCGCATACCAACTTTATGGGGAAGATATCTCAGACTATCAGGGTGCGGCGTACGTTTTCCCATGTCAGGTGACGTTGTTGGAAATGTCGATTGTCGAGGGTATGAACTCGATACCACTAATCGAAACTCACCTAAAGTTGTCAGATGATCTTCTGGTGGCCCGTACTCGCAGTGCCAGACACCAAGCATCTACTCTAAGTCAGGGGACCAGAATCCTAGACCCGAGAGATTGTCGAGTGAAGATAGCCTCTCAAGACGTGGCCTCACTTGGAGACATCCTCACCTCGAGGAAAAGCCTTGGACGTGGCCTCACTTGGAGTCATTTATGACTTAGAGATTGGCTCGAGATGTGGCCTCACCTGGAGACATCCTCGCCTCGAGGGCGGATTGCATTCTCTCCGCCGAAGGTAATTCTGTAACAAACTTATCTCTAAAAAGTTCGTAAGGTTTATCTAAGCTATCTATCATATTCATAGAGACAAAGGAATGCGTAGCTCCTAAATCAAATAAAACATTGCATGGTTTATGAGAGATAGTGATCTGGCCTAATACCAATGTATTACTGGTTTCTGCCTCACCCTTTGCAAGAGTGAAAACCCTAGCTGGTACAAACCTATCGTCTTTCTTCTTGTCCTTCAATCTCGGGTAACCCTTTTTAATGTGACCTTCGTGTCCACATTTACAGCAACCTTTGGTCTTGTATTTGCACTCCCCTGAATGCTTCATCTTGCAGATAGGGCACTGGGGATATTCCAGGTAGGGTTTCTTATTCCCATTGCCTTTTGATGAAATCTTACCCTTCTCGTCAGCCCTTTGGTTTTGATCACCGTCGTGTTTCTGTTTGTGGTCATTCTGTTCATTGTTATTATTTTTGGCATTTGTTTTGGTCGCGCTTTCCTTACAGATCCTTTCTTCTGCTACATTAACCATGAAGGAGCTTATAGCTCTAATCAGAACAGATGAGTGATTTAACACTTGAGGTTCTGTTAAACCATAATGAGTGACTGACGAGAAAGTCACTAGTTCAAACAAATGAGAGACTGATGGGTAAGTCTCTAACTTAACAGATGAGTGACTGATGAGTAAGTCACTAGCTTAACAGATGAGAGACTGATGGATAAGTCTCACGGGCTCAACACCCACAACCATGTGCTAAATAGTCACTGTGGCTCTAAGTGACTAGCCTTTGGCTAGACAAGCGCTTATAGTATTCATTGAACTTGAGGTCGGCCCGAAATTAATGCTCTTTTGAGTCATTCAATGCAGTTGTCGATCAGATCTAATCTTTATTGGCTTGCGTTGAACACGCTAAGGCCGTTCCTGACTTATGAGTCAGCGCTGTGTGACCAATGCCCAGTACCACTGCCGAACTTGACTAATGAGTCACAGCTTCACAGTTGATACTAACACCTTTACCAATTTTGACTAATTATTCAGTTCCATGCACAAGTGAGCAAGATTTGCTAAGCATTCAATAGTCAATCCATGTCCACATTCACACATTCAACATGCCTCATGAATAACCATGCATGTCACATATGGGGTGCGGTTTTATTACCTCTGGTTCAAGCGAGAAATAAAACAAGAACGACTCCTAAGAACGATCAACATTTTGATTCCTTAGCGGTTACATAAGCATAACCAATTATAACCTCCATTAATGAAAATCAACAATGAAAGGGTCTTGACCTAACCCCACTCTCGGGACCTCGAAACACACCCACACGGTGAGTAGATACGATCTCGGGCCTTAAGGATTGAAACCCCGAGCCAAAAACCCTTAAAAACACTCAAAACGGGATTCTGAAGGAACAGAGTAGCGCTACAGCGCCACTCACTAGCACCCCAATGCTATACTCAGAACCCCAAACCGCCCAACAGAGCATTGGGTAGCGCTATAGCGCCCCCTGGTGGGCGTTGTAGCGCTACACCCAGCCAGAACCTCCCCTGAAACCTCTTCCTTCGACTCCTTCAATTACAACTCGATTCCAATGCTTCCAAACCTCATTTTTTGAGCCAAATGAACCCAAAAACCATCCACACATGCCCTAAGCATCACAACCACAAGAACCCTAGCCAAAAACTCCCAACAAAACCAATCATCCAACCTAGAAATCTCAACTGAAAACCAAAGCTAAAATAGAGCAAACCAAGAAATTAAATGGCTAGAAACTTACCTTAAGCTTAGATTATGATGCTCTTTAATGGTGGAACACACTCACAAGCTCTCAAGACTTACTTCCCAAGCTTGAATCCTCAAGTTAGGCTCAAAAATCACAAAGAAAAAGGAAGGAAAGAGGTACGGGAGAAAGCTTTGAAATTGCTTTGTTTTCTCTTCCTTCTACAACCTTCAATGGCTTTAATCTACCCTATGGGTGAAAATTAATGCTCTCCAATTCCCGCTATTCTCGATATTCTAAAAAACCAATAATTCATATCCTGTTACCCTTTAATTCCCAGCAACGCTCTAATAATTAAAATCACCCCGAGAGTCATCCTGAGCCCGAACTTAAACCTGTTATGACTAAACTGCTAATTAATATTCAAATATCGTTTCATGCCGAATAGCTCGAACAAATCCACCTTATAATTTGGTCTCTACAATATGTCACCGACATGCATACAAATATACAATTATGCCCTCAATGGGCCAAATTACCAAAACACCCCTGTAATGAAATGTGGACCCACATGCATGCATTTAACATCATATTATAATATAATTCACATAAACATGCATATCATCATTTAATGGCATATTAAACAATTATGGCCCTCCCAGCCTACTAATCCAGCCATTAAACCGCATTAGGGATTTCAGGGCATTACATAAGTCTCATGACCAACCCAGACTTAGTATTTTCCCAAAGGATTTCAATCTTGTATGGTCAACCACAATCCAGAGAAACGACGAGAAGACCCATGTAATGACCCACTAATCTAGACTATTTGGACCATTAACGAAACTATACATAAAATCCTTAAAAGAACTTACATTTGCGAAAATACCATAATTTATTGAATAACTTGCAAAATAAGAGTTATTTACAAAGTAAATGCCAAAACGGATATGGGATCCCATTGTCTTTAAAACAAAAACATAATTTAAAATAATAAAACATTACATAATTAGTGCGGAAAATACATATAAAAAGACATAAAGCTGAAACTACATCCTCGAATCGATTAACGCTCGGTCCCTTGACTCCATTCATCATCGATACACATCCTCCAAGCGTCACGAATCTTACCGCCTCTAAAGCTTATTTCCTGCACATAAACAGAAAGGAATGAGCCTAATGCCCAGCAAGGAAAATCTAAGACAAAATCATATACATAATTTCATAAGAAAACATAAAGACTTAACATAACACATATAACATACACTTATTATAATGGCCATTATTACTTGGGGTCCCATAGACTAAACAAGCATATGCCCATGTGATTAGTGGGGTCCTACTAGCTAAGTAGGTCATATGCCCATAACCCATTTGGGGTCTTGTTAGTCATATGGGTCATATGCCCAAGCCTACAAACATACACATATACATATCATAACACTTTTAATAACATAAAACATATAGATAACATAAGCACATAACATATTGATTCTAGCCTATTTTCCTTACCAAAGTTACCGGGATTATGGACTGAGTTGGGACTTTTGGAACACTCCTAAAACCATAAGAAAGAGTGAGTCTAAGAAAGGAGATGAAATGAAAGAGATGGAAAGACTAAACCATAAAAAAAAAAAACATACTTACCGACTTATATGCTTAAGAGCTTGGATTCCCTAACCAAAATAAGAATAAGGTTAGGGGACTGAGTAGAAGGTTTTGAGAAAGGAAATAACATAAAATACAGGAAGGAACTAGAGTTTTGAGTTTACCTCAAAGATTGCAAGATCAATCTAACCTCCACCGAAATACTATAGAACTCACTTCCCAAAGTGTTTGATAAGCTTATGATGTTTAAGCTTATAGTTTTTCCCCAAACCAAGTGTTTACACTCTCACACTCACTCAACACTAGCAGCTTCTGAACTTAGAGCAAATGGTGAATAATGTCTGGGTACTAGGTCCTATTTATAGAGTTTGGGAATGAAAATATCTTGATTTTACTTGAATAAAAATAATGGCTTTTTAGGTGAAAATCATTTGAATAATCGTTCAGCAGAGGCTGAAGACTCGTTCAGAAGATGCTGGACTGTTGAAGGAGTTTGAATGGCTGAAAGGAAAAGAATTCAAAAGTATTTGAAAACATGCTGGTGGAGGCGATATATCGCCCCCTATAGGCGATATATCGCCTGGACCTTTGTTCCCGAGGCGACCGTGCATCGATTCGTGTTTTCTGTATCTACGTGCTGCGATATATCGCCCCCTATAGCTGCGATATATCGGCATACGCTGAATATTTAAACACGAATTTACACATTTTTAGCTAAGTTTAAATGGAGTAAACAGCCTTGACTAAGCCCTCAACGTACTCAAAGCTGCTGACTGACCCTATAACATTCAAACTTTACCCTTATTTAATTTAATCCTCAAAAATACTTAATCCTTAATTACCATTCAAAACATGTGCTTAAAATCCTATTGGTTGATGTCTAAACATTATAATATAATAATATAATCCTTAATATTAGTCACATTAATCAAACCTTAGGTTATACTTAATATTCTTAAACTATAGGTTAAACTTAGAAAATCTATAAGTATTACTATGAGTGTCCAAATAATTCCCGGTCTGAACCAAAAATCCATAGTAACAAAGATAATGCTATAAATACTATCATACTACTATCTATCTTAGCTAAGTAAGGTTCTTGGACTCTAAAATTCTCCCCTACTAAAAAGAATTTCGTCCTCGAAATTTACTTATCACATAACTCCGGATACCGGCCTTGCATGTCTTCCTCCAACTCCCACGTTGCCTCGCGTTCAGAACTATTGCTCCATAGGACTTTGATTATAGGAAGGCTCTTTGACCGTAACTACTTCATCCCTCTATCTAGGATGCTAACCGGTCGTTCCTCGTAACTTAAGTCTTTCTGGAGTGCTATCGTATCGTACTTGAGGATGTGAGATGGGTCTGACACATATTTGCGTAACATCGAGATGTGGAAGACGTTGTGACTATCGGCTAATGCTGGCGGTAGGGCTAGTCTATACGCAACTATTCCCACTTTGTCCAATATCTAAAAGGACCTATGAATCGGGGACTAAGCTTGCCCTTCTTTCCGAACCGCTTGACACTTTTCATAGGAGATATCTTGATCTCCAACTTGGAATTCCACATCGCGTCGCTTGGTATCCGCATAGCTTTTCTGACGGCTTTGAGCAGCAAGCATACGCTGTCTAATAAGCGTTACTGCTTTTTTGAGCTTGCCTAACAGCTTCGGGCCCTAGAAGCTGCCTTTCTCCTACCTCGTCCCAGTGCAACGATGATCGGCACCTTCTTCCAAATAGCAACTCATAAGGTGCCATCCCGATCGTCGACTGGTAGTTGTTGTTGTACGAGAACTTGATCAGTGGTAATTACTTGTTCCACGATCCTCCGAAATCAAGTATACACGCGCGTAGCATATCCTCTAAGATCTGAATCGTACGCTCTGACTGCCCATCTGTCTGAGGATGGAAAGCTGTACTAAGACTTAACTTAGTACCCATGGCTTGCTGTAAGCTTCTCCAAAATCTTGACGTAAACACTGATCCTCTATCTGATACTATCGTCTTGGGGATTCCATGCAATCGTACAATCTCTTGGATGTAGATGTCTGCGTATTGGTCTGCCGTGCATGAAGTTCTAACAGGCAGAAATGAGCCGACTTGGTTAGTCTATCTATTACTATCCAACCGGAATCATGCTGCTTGTTCGTCTTTAGCATACCACTTCCATTTTGGTATGCTAAGCGATTGCAATAAACCTGCAGGCCACTGATGCTCTGCTTTCACTTGCTGGCATACCAGACACTTAGATACATACTCCGCTATGTCCTTCTTCATCCCTGGCCACCAATAGACTGCCTTAATGTCACGAGTCATCTTGGTAGACCCTGGATGAACTGAGTACGGGGTGCTGTGCGCTTCTTCTAGGATCGTCTTCTTAATACTCTGATCGTCTGGTATGCATACCCGATCCTTATATCTCAATAAACCTTAACTGGATATTGAGAAATTTGTAGTCTTGCCTTCTCTGACTGCATCCATGTGTGTTGCTAGTGTGCCGTCATGTCTCTGACCAATCCGTATGTCCTCTAGCAAATTCGATTGGATAGACAAGTTAGCCAGCTTGCCTACAACCACTTCTATTCTGGCACTGATAAGCTCCTGCTGTAGCGGCTTTTCTATTCCGGATAAGGCTGCTAAGTTCCCATAACTTTTTCGGCTAAGTGCATCGGCAACTACGTTTGCCTTCCCCAGGTGGTATAGGATTTCGCAGTCGTAATCCTTTACTAATTCCAACCACCGGCGTTGCCTCATGTTAAGGTCCTTCTGAGTAAAGAAGTATTTTAAACTTTTGTGGTCGGTATAAATCTCGCACCGTTCTCCGTAAAGATAATGGTGCCAGATTTTTAACGCAAGGACCACCGCTGCCAACTCCATATCGTGAGTTGGATAGCGTTGTTCATACTCCTTTAACTGACGTGAGGCGTAGGCTATCACCTTGTCATTTTGCATCAACACGCATCCCAATCCTAGCTTTGATGCATTGCATTAGACAACAAACTTATCGTCGGGTGTCGGTACACTAAGTACTGGTGTTGGGCAAAGCTTATCCTTAAGCAACTGGAAGCTTTCCTCACACTTATCATTCCAGTTAAACTTTTGTTGCTTCCGGGTCAGGTTGGTGAGTGGAGTGGCTATCTTAGAAAAGCCCTCTACAAACTTTCTATAGTAACCTGCTAGCCCTAAGAGGCTTCTTACTTCCGACGCGTTCTTTGGTCTAGGCCAATCCTTCACGGCCTCTACCTTCGATGGATCTACTGCAACTCCGTCTTTTGATATGATGTGCCCGAGGAACACCACTTGTGAAAGCCAAAACTCGCATTTCTTGAACTTCGCGTAAAGTTGGTGCTCCTTCAATCGCGTCAAAATCATCCTCAAGTGTTCCTCGTGCTCTACTTCATCCTTGGAGTAAATTAAAATGTCGTCGATGAACACAACGACAAATTTATCCAAGTAGTCCTTGAAGACCCTATTCATTAAGTCCATAAACGCGGCTGGCGCGTTAGTAAGACCAAAAGACATAACCAAGAACTCGTAATGTCCATAACGAGTCCTAAAGGCTGTCTTAGGAATATCTTCCCCCTTTACCATGAGCTGATGATACCCAGACCGTAAATCGATCTTAGAGAATACAGTCGCGCCTCGGAGTTGATCAAACAAATCATCAATCTGAGGTAGCGGGTATTTGTTCTTAATCGTTACTTTATTCAGATCACGGTAGTCTATGCACATGCGCATACTTCCGTCCTTCTTCTTCACGAATAGTACCGAAGCTCCCCATGGTGAATGGCTTGGCCTAAGTCTAGGAGTTCTTGTAGTTGCGTCTTTAACTCCTTGAGTTCCGTAGGTATCATCCAGTATGGTGCCTTAGAGATAGGCTCGGTGCCCGGTACTAATTCTATCGTGAAGTCTATTTCTTGATTTGGCGGCAATCCTGGCAAGTCATCGGGAAAAACTTCTGGAAATTCTTGTATAACTCGAACATCTCTAACTTTAAGTGACGTCTCCTTCTCCACATTCGTGATGCTGGCTAAGAATGCTTGGCATCCTTTCTCCATCATTCTCTGAGCTTTGAGAGGTGACACTAACGGTGTGCGTAGTCCTGAGGCTTGTCCCATGAAGCACAGTTTCTGGCCGTCAGGAGTCTCGAACATCACCTTCTTGTGTTTGCTGTCGATCGTTGCGCCATGCCATGCTAGCCGATCCATGCCTAGTATTACGTCAAAGTCCTTGATCACTAGCTCTATCAGGTCTCCTTCTAGTTCTATGTCCTCAATCTTGATCGGTAGCCTCGTACTATTCGTGATGATAGAACTACTTTGCCCGAAGGCAACTCGGTTACAAACCTAGTTCTAAATCTTTCACTAGGTTTGTCTAGTTTTTCTATCATTCCTAACGAGATCTATGAGTATACAGCTACCAATCAAGCGATACTAGAACATATACTATCGAGGATAGGATCTGACATGTAAATCCTTGTTACTAGCATGGGTTCCTCCTTGGGTCAATGTAAAGACTTTGGTCTGGAACCATCGTTTAATCCTTCTTCTCCTTACTAACATTCATCAGAATCCTTTCTACTTCGATTGCCGTTTCTAGAACATTGGCATAGGTAGTGGTTCCCAGGTTTGCTAACTTAACCCCTAATTCCATCTTTGGTCTAAGTCCTCTGACGAACTTGGTCAACCTCGTAAAGTCGGTTGAGACCAATTCTGGTGCAAACTTGACTAATCTGTTGAACTGACGAGCATATTCTTCTACCATTAGCGATGACTGCCGAGGAGTAATACTTCTTGTGAAACGGTTCCACAAATCATGTCCATATCATGGTGGTGACATCGTTAGTCTTGTGAACTAAGTCCCACCATATTTTGGCATTCTTCTTGAGTAATGACGAGACACAGGATATGCGGTCTGCATTACTGGGATTCATGTGCGTAAGAATTGGCTTCACATTCCTTAGCCACTCTTCTGCCTCAAAGGGGTCTATAGTCCCTTCGAAGTTTGGAGCGTGCTGATTGCGGAACCTTTCATACACTGACTCCATATTCGGTACTAGATGTGGCGCGTAGTTCGTCACTGGCCATCCCCCATATGGACCAACTTGTTGGGGTGCTAGGGCCATTTGTTGTAGCTGCGGCTGCGGTTGCGGCGGAGGCTGAGGCTGAGTCTGCGCCTGTTGACGCTGTTGCTGCAAGATTTCCTCGACTTGTTGTTGCTGTCAAGCAATTTCCGCGGTGTTGTCAGCTGACGGTGTCGGCGCGTTGTGGCTAGTAGTAGCACGCACTCCTCTTCTGCGAACTGGAGGGCATCATTGGTCGTTGGAACAATGTTGGAGGCGTTTCCGTTGGTGCGTGCAGATCTTCGGAGCGACATCATCACCAAAAGTTCTAACAGTCGAGAACTTGTTAGAACTTACCCTAATAGACTCTAAGGCAAAAACTTATTCTAAAACAAACATATCTCGGACCTATTTATTATGACTTCTTATGAAAAATTATATAGGTCTTTATTTATTATTAGAGTGGGTTTCTATACTTAGAAAAACAAGTCATCTTTATTTTCTAAGTGTGTTTCTACTCATCCTATATGACTTAATTCTCAGGCTCGAAACTTATCTTTGTTCCAAAGTTAACCATATTGAGGGAGGACTGGGATCAGTAAAATCGTTCCCACTACTAAGGCCCCCTAACTCTCAATAAAGAAACTTAGTTCATTGATTTGTATCCACCCTCACTGAACTTAGTCATTATTTATTTTATTTATTACTTATTATGATTGCGAAAATAGAATCAAACTCATACATGATAAAATAACATGAAATTAATTTGGAAAAATAATTTTCACTTATTACAATCATAAAATAAAGAAATAAACAAAACAAACAATGAAAAACTAGCTATTCTAAAAATCGGGATCTTCTACATCCGATCCTTCATCTAGCATATCATTATCTATCTCCTTATAATCATCATTGTCTTGAGCCTCAAAATTTCCTCGGGGAAGATTCAAGAAGATCCTATGTTGTTGCTCATTAGTGAATTGAAACTCTAAATCATAGGTGAACTTGAGTATGAGAGAATAATATCTTAGGGCTGCTTGTAAGTCATCATCATTATTTATATTCTCCCATATTTCTTCTAAAGTTAAAATTGCTGAAGGAAAATCTTTTAAAAGCCTAATTACTAGGACATATTGTTCTGCAGCTCTCATCATGATTTGCTTAGACTCTTGAAGGTGACCTATCTCTTTGTGGAACAAGATCAATCTTTGAGTGATCCTTTCTAGTGCTCCTACGGTGTTCCTTGGCTCCCTTATTCTTTTTAAAGCCTTAATGGCTCGGATATCCTCATTGCTTAAAGCTCCGTTCATTCTTAACTGAAAACATAAACACTAAAGGTGTTAGCTATACACATAAGTAACATAACTAGTAACTTAAACACTTACTTGGCGGTCCGATTCGGAGCTTTGAGCGTGTGTATCGAGGAGAACTTCATGCAAAGGAACCGTTTTCTCTGATACCAACTGTAATGACCCACTAATCTAGACTATTTGGACCATTAACGAAACTATACATAAAATCCTTAAAAGAACTTACATTTGCGAAAATACCATAATTTATTGAATAACTTGCAAAATAAGATTTATTTACAAAGTAAATGCCAAAACGGATATGGGATCCCATTGTCTTTAAAACAAAAACATAATTTAAAATAATAAAACATTACATAATTAGTGCGGAAAATACATATAAAAAGACATAAAGCCGAAACTACATCCTCGAATCGATTAACGCTCGGTCCCTTGACTCCATTCATCATCGATACACATCCTCCAAGCGTCACGAATCTTACCGCCTCTAAAGCTTATTTCCTGCACATAAACAGAAAGGAATGAGCCTAATGCCCAGCAAGGAAAATCTAACACAAAATCATATACATAATTTCATAAGAAAACATAAAGACTTAACATAACACATATAACATACACTTATTATAATGGCCATTATTACTTGGGGTCCCATAGACTAAACAAGCATATGCCCATGTGATTAGTGGGGTCCTACTAGCTAAGTAGGTCATATGCCCATAACCCATTTGGGGTCTTGTTAGTCATATGGGTCATATGCCCAAGCCTACAAACATACACATATACATAACATAACACTTTTAATAACATAAAACATATAGATAACATAAGCACATAACATATTGATTCTAGCCTATTTTCCTTACCAAAGTTACCGGGATTATGGACTGAGTTGGGACTTTTGGAACACTCCTAAAACCATAAGAAAGAGTGAGTCTAAGAAAGGAGATGAAATGAAAGAGATGGAAAGACTAAACCATAAAAAAAAAACATACTTACCGACTTATATGCTTAAGAGCTTGGATTCCCTAACCAAAATAAGAATAAGGTTAGGGGACTGAGTAGAAGGTTTTGAGAAAGGAAATAACATAAAATACAGGAAGGAACTAGAGTTTTGGGTTTACCTCAAAGATTGCAAGATCAATCTAACCTCCACCGAAATACTATAGAACTCACTTCCCAAAGTGTTTGATAAGCTTATGATGTTTAAGCTTATAGTTTTTCCCCAAACCAAGTGTTTACACTCTCACACTCACTCAACACTAGCAGCTTCTGAACTTAGAGCAAATGGTGAATAATGTCTGGGTACTAGGTCCTATTTATAGAGTTTGGGAATGAAAATATCTTGATTTTACTTGAATAAAAACAATGGCTTTTTAGGTGAAAATCATTTGAATAATCGTTCAGCAGAGGCTGAAGACTCGTTCAGAAGATGCTGGACTGTTGAAGGAGTTTGAATGGCTGAAAGGAAAAGAATTCAAAAGTATTTGAAAACATGCTGGTGGAGGCGATATATCGCCCCATATAGGCGATATATCGCCTGGGCCTTTGTTCCCGAGGCGACCGTGCATCGATTCGTGTTTTCCGTATCTACGTGCTGCGATATATCGCCCCCTATAGCTGCGATATATCGGCATACGCTGAATATTTAAACACGAATTTACACATTTTTAGCTAAGTTTGAATGGAGTAAACAGCCTTGACTAAGCCCTCAACGTACTCAAAGCTGCTGACTGACCCTATAACATTCAAACTTTACCCTTATTTAATTTAATCCTCAAAAATACTTAATCCTTAATTACCATTCAAAACATGTGCTTAAAATCCTATTGGTTGATGTCTAAACCTTATAATATAATAATATAATCCTTAATATCAGTCACATTAATCAAACCTTAGGTTATACTTAATATTCTTAAACTATAGGTTAAACTTAGAAAATCTATAAGTATTACTATGAGTGTCCAAATAATTCCCGGTCTGAACCAAAAATCCATAGTAACAAAGATAATGCTATAAATACTATCATACTACTATCTATCTTAGCTAAGTAAATTTCTTGGACTCTACAACCCACGATCTCATAATAATGGGAAGGTGCACATGTATCTCCACTCTTAATGATCATGTACCAAACCACGACCCCCAGTCTTGTTGATCATGTAACAGCCCCTGAGTGCTACAAATAAAGGACCCATGGCTCATTTGGAAGGATTTTTTGGAGAGACTTTTGGGTTGATCATTTGATTAACTTCAGTTCATCTTGGTAATTGTCAATTGAGTGATTCAATACTAAATACTAAGTGGATTAGGTTATTTCTGTTCATCAGAACAAGGCTTAACCACTATAAATTTATGTGTGTTTTGTTTAGATATTTGTACTCTGTCGTATATTTACATTTATATCGTTCAAAAAGTGTCCTATATTATACATACAACCGTTGACCAATTTCACAGGTCAACAGTGTGGAAAAAGAGAGATTTCTTTGCTAGTGAAAATCACCCAAACCTTATATATATAACATAAAAGACTAAAATTATAGTAAAAATGAAATCTTAATACTTCCAAATCACGAGCCTCCACAATAATGTCTATCCTCAAAAACAAAATTTAGGGTGTAGTTTTAGGGTAATTTTAGCTATATCAAAGTTTGATAGGTTTGGTGTGTTTCTGCTATATGGTGTTTTATAATGGAAAATAGTGTTTGAGGCTTTATAGTAAAATAGAAGAAAAAGAATTCTAATCCCTATAAGTGTTATAGTGGTTTCGACTATGTAGGAAAATATTGAGCAAGAAATGAATATTTGGGGAGATAGCTATTTTGAAATTTGAGAGCACTAGAATGTTATTTTAGTGTGATAAAATGGTGAGGGGAAAGTCTCCATTTATAGGCTTCAAACCCAACTCCTTTCCTTGATCTTCTCCACCTCCATTCATCTAGTTTTTCAAAATTCAAAACTCCTCTCTAATAGTAGTTTCAACCAGCCCTTAGATTACTCATTTAAAGTTCTACAAATCCTCACTTAATGGCACACATGCACACATGTAACAACATGAAGTCAAAGGCTTTACTTGTTTCTCCAAAAACTCTCCCATGCCTATACCTATGCATCATTAAATTCAAATGGTTTCAACATATCATCAACTTAGTTAATTAGTTTCCTTTAGCAAGCCTAGAGTGACACCTGGTTCCTTAAGTTCAAAATGACTCAAAATCCTAGTCTAATTCCATGCTCCACATGTCTAAGACTACTTTTGGTCTTCAACCAAGTAAAACTTGACATCCTTATTACAAGCTCACACATTATTCATAATTAAATAATTATATCGCTTGTTCATAATTAAAGTAGGAATTAATTACAGTTTAACCTCTTTAATTATATTGTGTTTCCTTAAGTACCATTAACTTTACTAATGAAGGTTAATTCATAAATTGATTTATGAATTTGAGCTCAATAACTTTTCATTTCCAAAAGTCAACCCTTAAGAGAACCGTTATTCAATTCCTCTTGGAAATGTATAGATTCTACACCTGTATATTATGTCCCCAACCATTTACATTAATGAGCTCTCAAAACAAAAAAATTTAGCTTGATCATTCATACAAACCATAACGAGTGAATCAAAGAACTTATATAACATAAACAGGAGTTCGTAATAACCTCAGGATTAAGATAAATTTGTATATAATCATCTAATTGATATGTTTAATTAATACTTGTAAAATAAACGTCATTATTAAGTATTAATAACATATCAGGTCTTGTTCATGTATAACCACTTTATACATAGTACATTTACTAAGATGTCCTACTACATCAGTAATCTGTATCTAGATTACATGTATTCATAATACTAATGAATCGTACTTACAGTAATTAATCCAAGGATTTAATATGACTTTGTTTTACTGTGAACTGTTTAAATCTGTTCCCTACTATCTTAATTCTCTCGTACCAATACAAGATTTAGTCACAATAACGAATTTGAAAATTTTATGATATTCACATAATATTATTCTAATAATAATAATAAACAAACAATGTATGCAAAAATTCATTTCAATTATTTATTTCATAAAACATTTTTCAATACATATGCTTTAAAGGGCACTAGTCTCAACAAAAAATTATACTGCTTTATATGGTTAATGGCTATGACGAGGCCCATTCCGCATGAAGGAAGGAAGGAAGGAATCCATGGCCTATATATGTAATTATATATATATATATATACAGCATTGATACAGGACATCCATGGTGCCAAACTCAACCTAATATTGATTTGTCTAATTTAGTATAGGGTTCCACATATTATATTTTAAAATAAAATATATAGAATTCGGTATTAAATTGCACTAATAAAAGTATATGTTATGTTAGATGTTGTAAAACACTATTAGTAACACTTATCAATACTCTTATATATCTTTATTTTTATATATTATAAATGTGACTTTAATAGAATTTGTTGTTTTCCATTCAATATAATTTTTTTTTATTGTTTTCTAATTCTGTTAGTTTTAAAGTCATATAAATAAGGTAAATAAATTGAAAAAATAAATAAAAAAATAAAAAAAATCATCTAAACAAGGTAAATAAAATAAAAATATAAAAAAATAATAAATTAGCCATAATAATTTTTCATCACATATTTTAAAATTTCAAATCAAAGTATTTAAATTATCCAACTATGTTTTCAAAACTATAACTGAAAAATATTTATTTGCTTAAATTTATTCTATTTTTTCATTTATTAATTATTTATTTTGTCATTTAATATATTTTGTTTATCCAAACATACATACAATGGTGAAATAAAACATAAATATACATATTTTCTTATTTTCTCATTTATTTTTTTTAAGAGAAATTACATATTTTAAATTCTTTAGCCATGAATTAAATGATAAATATTTATATATAAATTTTTGTTAGCTTTAAATTTTTTAAATTAAATATTTAAAATTTAATCAAATAAACTTTTTAAAGTCATAGTTTAAATTTAGATTTTTTTAATATTTTATTATATTGAAATTCATAAGTATTATTTTTTTTAAATTGAAAAGAAAAGTATATAATTTTAAAACTAGAATGCACCATATTTTTATACATAAAAAGTATGTATCTAATAGATTTGTAGTTTATAACGATTTTTTTTACAACTATAGATAATATTTTGGTTTATTTTTTAATACGTTAATGTCATTTTTTTTATAATATATGACATTGTTTATTTATTTAAAATTGATATAATAATTAAAAAATATAATAATAATAAATTAATATATTTTCTAAATAAAACTTAGTAAATGTGCATTACACTTTTACCTAGTATATATAAATATACTAGGTGAAAGCAACGTGTATTGCATGTTTGCTTAATTTTATTTAAAAGAATATATTAATTTATTTTTATTATATTTTCTTATTTGTTATATAAATTTTAAATAAATAATGGCATACATTATAAAAGAATGACGTAAAACATATTTTTAAAAAATAAACTAAAATATTGTCTATAGTCTTAAAAAAAAACTGCTAAATCAAGAATTTGTTAGATACAAACTTTTCATATATAAAGATATGATGCATTTTAAATTTAATGTAAAATTTTAAAACCCAACAGAAAGTTATATACAAATATATATTATTTAATTAATGGGTAGAACACATAATATAAGTAATTTCTCATTTAAAAAAATATATGACAAAATAAGAAAATATGTATCTTTGTGTCTTATTTCTCTATTATATATATGTTTGAATAAACAAAATACGTTAAATGAATAAATAAATAGTTAATTAAACAACAAAATTAATCACATAAATATTTTTCGATTATAGTTTTTAAAACATAATTGATTAAGTAATTCAAATATTTCAATATGAAATTTTAAAACATGTGAGGATAAATTATTATGACTATTTTATTATTTTTTTAAAATTTATTTATCTTGTTTAGATGATTTTATTACTTTTTAGATTTTTTTAATTTATTTAGATAATTTTAAATCTAAGGATGTTAGAAAGTAGAAACTAATAAAAAATATTAAATCTAACGGTATATAAAGATATATATATATATATATTATGCTAAAGACCATGAGTCAGTGAGAAAGCAAATAATTACATTTTGCAAGAGTACTAGAAGTACTATGTGGAGATATATATATATATATATATATATACATAAATGTATATAGCTTTTTTCCAACATATCCAGCTGTGGTTGGCTCAAGCCTCATTGATATGGAGGGGTCATTTTTCATTGTGCTTGCCGGTTGGTAATTTATAATATTGAGTATATAATAATATAAGAGCATCTCCAAAAAGTTAAGTGGTTTTCTAAAATAGCTTTTCTTATTTTATCTTAACTAAGAATATATATATATATATATATATACATTTAAATATCTCTGAGCCAAAATATAGGGTATATTATATAAATATACATATTTATAAGGGTGGTGCTGCAAAATATTTGGCGTGACACATAAAAAATGTACAAAATCTACATGACCATATACCTCGTTATAATACTTTTAGATTATTTTTGGAAGAAAAATGTGTAAAACAGTGGATTTTATTCTTTCACTCTTTTTTCAAACACTCATGACCTGATTTGGTGGGATATCTGTTGAATTTCTACTCGCATTTTTTTTTTAAAATTGAATTATTTTCAAAGATTTCTTTTGTTTGTTTGTGACTTGCATGTGAGCTTCAATATTATTAATTACCATTCGTGTTAATGTGCCAATTATATTTACCACTACCGTGAAGATTTCATTGGTTCTTTTTATATATAAAAAAAGAGTGCATATATATATACATACATAATTGTTTTCTCTTTCCAATTTGTATGAATTCTGGTTCTGTCATTCACATAATTTTTTTATGCAAATTAATTTCGTAGGCATTTGTGAACCACTATGTTTATCGGTGTAATCAAGGGTTATTTTATCCTTTGAAACAAAAAGAAAAATTCCACCGTCAGAAATTTTCTTATGCATAACTTATTAATGGTTATTACCGATGATAATTATCATAAATTACTAAATAAATTTTTGATGATGAATAATTATAATGATGATGAAAATAAATAAATATATAAAATTAATAATTTTAATTTTTTTAGATTAATTAGACAATAAATATTAATTAAAAATATAATATTCAAATTAATTATTCTCATTAATTCCAAAATGATTTTTTTCTCATAAAATGTATAAAAGAAATTTATTCAAATAATAAATATGTGACCGTTTATTTATTTTTGTTTAAGTTTATGTTTGTTCTAATTTATGAATTTGGGAGTGACAACACGAGATTATATATTATATGTTTAATTTAAATATTAAATATTATAAGTAGATTTTAAATTTAAGTTTTTTGTTAGTTTTTTTTTAAAAAAAAATAATTTGTTGCTAATTCACAATAAATTATGTTATATGTTTAATATGATATTATTTTAATAAGTGAGTTTAAGTTTAATTAAATATTTATTTAAGTTATAAAACATATGATTTTATTATTTTAAAATAATTATTATTGTAGAACATCTCAAAAATATCATATTTTAATTTGTTTAATTATTTATTATTTTAAAATAATTATTATTGTAAAATATTTGAAAAATATTTTATTTTTAAATTGAATTATCATATATATATATATTTATTTATTTATATGAGAATATATAATATTTAGAAGAAAGATATTAGAGAGCAGTGAAACTGGCCTATCTAGATATCATTGGATGCTTGAAATTAAGGTACACACTATATCAAAATTTAACCTATTTAGGAAAGTGATACCCTCATTGACATGTGCTCTCAATAATTTTTATTTAAAAAAAAATAGAAAGGAAAAAAAAACAAAAAAATGAATTTCATGTCACAAATATTCTTAGCTGTGAGAAAGTACGGCCGAGTCCGACAAAGGAATTTAATCAAAGACTTAAGTTCATTAATAAGTACACTAATTAAGAGGAAAAAAATCATTGACAAACTTTTTAGTTAATCAATTTTTTTTGAGTGATTTATATAAAGGGGTATGGATTTGTATTTTGTATTGGTTCACTTACCTGAAATCTTTATTATTCAGAAGATAAAATAATAATTATAATATTATAATAATCTATATTTATATAAATTAATGACTGTCAAAGCATTACTAGAAGTTACGACCTCTGCGCTTATGTATTTTATATATATACACCTTATCTTCTTTCAATATAACAATAAATGCTATAATAAGCAACTTAATTATTCATGAAATTAAAAAAAAAAAAAAAAAAAGCTCCCTATTTATTTGAATTTTATTCGCACTAACTAATTACTCAGTAATTTAACTACTCTAAAATAAAAAAAAGATTGGTCATGTCAGATACAATTGGAAAAATTGCAGAGATGCTGAGTTTTATGGTCACCAACTAATTTGAACTCATTTGCTTAGCTTCTTCTATATATTTTTTTTGCCATAACAACTGACAATTAGTAATTATCTCAATAAAAACATTCTCATTTATAATTCCTTCAAATACATACATATATATAATTTAACCAATGAGAAACTAATTAGGTTAATTATGGTCCATTGAGCAAAAAATATTGAACAAGTAATTAATTCATATAAATTATTTGGCTCTTAAGTTATGTTTGGTAGAGGAGAAAAGAGAGAGAAAAGAAAGTTTTGGAGAGAAAGAAAAAAAAATTGTGTGTTTGGTATTAGGGAAAAGAGGATGGAAGAGAAAAGTGGGTGGGAAAAAATTAAGTGGGTGCCACCTTTTTTCTCCTCTCTAAAATGGGAAAAAAAATGAGTGGAATTTTTTTTTAGAAGACAATGTTAAATTACTAATGTATCCTTATTTTATTAATTTTATAGGGATATAAAAGTAATTATCATAAAATTTAATTTTATTCCTTCATCTCTTTTAACAACTAGAGTAAAAATCATCTTTATTTTCTATCTTCAATATTTTTTTTCCTCTATTTTTTTCTTTCCTTTCTCATGTCTTTCATCTCTACCATGCATAGTATTAATTTCGTGGCAGAGCCCAACCCTAGACTTCAAATATGTATAGATTTATCAATAGAGTAATAATATGTGCACTCAAAATATACACTTAAATATTACACACAGTAATGTTTAAAATTTGAACTTATTGTTTTAAAAAATACTGACACGTCACTGAGTATAATATTTGGGTGAATATATTGGGTGTAGATATCATTTCTCTTTATCAATATTAATATTGTAAAAGAAGAAAATATATACAATCTATATATATAAAAATATTTATACATTTTTAGACCCTATATTTTTTTTATTACCTATTTGGATCCTGTGTTTTAACAAATTACTTTTTGGACCCTATGTTTTGTAAAATGGTTAAAATAGAACCCTAAACTCAATTTTGATGAAGTAAAAATTGAATATAACAACACAGTTTTTAAACATAATTATTTTATTTTTGTTCTGGATTGTTAGTTTTGTAAATTATTTGTGATTTTAGTTGAGAAAACATTAACTAAATCTCAACTAAAATCGAGTGTAGGCTTCTATTTTAACCATTTTACAAAATATAGAGTCTAAAAAATAATTTATCAAAATATAAATCCAAACAAATAATGAGAAAAAACACAAATTCGCCTATACAGAAATATAATGAGTGTGTAACACTAGGAGGTCCAGCATAGTGGCAGATGTCATTGGTGTTTTTCATGGTTTCGTTTGGAGCACTCATTTTAATCATCACCAAAATGATTGTAAGTACCCAATGGTAATTTTTTTATATATATATAATATGGTCCAGCTAGATCAGTACTAAATTTGACTACTGTTAACGCTTATATTTCTTATTATTTGTTTTAATTATGTTCATGATTAACTGTTCTCTTCACGTGAGATATTAATTAATGAATTTAATTCTTTTTTTAATATATAATTTCGGTTTTTTTTGTTATTATTAAATTTTCAAATGTAAACATTGAAAAGTTATGTCAAAATTTTGCCGTATTTTACAGTATTGATGAAGTGCAAGTTGGTGTAATAATATCTATTTTAAGTACTTGTTTTGGCAAATTAATGAAAGCAGAACTGACACTTTTGGTAAAAATTTTACTTTACCCAACGACCTTTTTCATTACTCACTTTCCAAATATATATTCATCCATATCCCTTATTTATATAGTTACTAAATATTACGTACATTACCATATCAATATAATGTATATAATAGGTTTTTAGTAAATGATTTCTTTTTCAGGTTAATATAAGAATGAAGTTTATTTGTTTTAGAGTAAATTAAATTATTGCGCTTTAATCAACAATTTCTTAATAAAAAGTCCAACGAGTATGTACTAATATGCAAATTTTTAGCCATATTTTCAAGCTCAATTACAAACGAAAATATATACAGTATCATTATAATTATTATTTTTTCAAAAATATATATTACAAGGATATATAATGCTCTGTCATTTCAGTTGAATTCTTGTCACTTTTTCAGGTGAAAGAACTATAAATATGTGGTGCGTACTATTTCAGTCAGCAGTTGAGTTATTGTTTTATGCAAAAATGAATTCACCACACTATATTAATGAACTCCTCCTACTTAAAAAAAAATGTTCATAAATATAAAATATGTGTTACAACTAGCTAGCTTAATTATAAACAATATATATATATGTGTGTGTGTGGGGTTTTGATGTGTTTGAAGTTGATATTATTATTAGGTTGAATTTGGGAACCAGCACCCACAGGTCAGAACTAGAGAAAAAAAACATAATAAAAGTAGAAACTGATAACCAAACAAGTATATGAGAGGAAAATTCATAAAGAATAATAATATATACACAGAAATTTATGGCCCATATGCTTTGGTAACTATTGGCTTATTATATGTATATTTATACATAAAATTTGTATATATATATATATGTTACTTACTACTCATTATTTTGTAATACCAACCGCTGAAAGGAGTACATATATATATATATATATATAAGCCAGTGATATGTGTATCTCGAAACTAGAGTAGTAGTGTGAGGATATATATGTATATATATATAATTATTATAATGTATATATAACGGTCACTATGCTAAAAAACATAACACGTACTTACAATTATGATAAGAATGAATCTCTCACCCCGAAAAGAGAGAAAATTGGAAAAAGAAGAAAAGCTAAGGGTAAGTAAGTACGTATGCAGCTCCACATTTATGAAAAGTTTATTAAAATTATCAATTCAGTGTGTTTCGGTGGGATATATATGAACAGTGCTATTATATGTACTGTAGTTCACTACTGCCAATCGAAGAAGAGAGACTCATTTATATATGTGTTGGTTCTTTGGGCACACACTTCCTTGCCTCTCCCATATATATGGTGCAACCACACCCACCTCTTTTAATATCTTCTCTCTCTCTCTCTTTTTTTTTAATTATTTTTTTAAAGTTATTTATATAGTAAAATTTAATAATATGATTTTCAACATTATATATTTATACAAAAGTAATTGAATTTGAATTTTGCTTTGTGTTGAAGGTGAAAAAAGCTAAATGAAAGGCAATCGCTTTTATATGTGTTTATTATATAAGATCAAATACTCTTAGTTATCAATTATTTGTGGTTATAAATGGTGAAGAATTCGTGACTAAACTACAAATCTTATGATCATTATATTTTGAAATTTAGTCACATAATATAGAATTAATTCCTGAAAAAATTACATTAATATGAAAATTTGATTAGAAATTTATATTATCAATGAATAGATTCTACCATTTTTAAAAAAAAATGAATAGATTCGATAAAAGTAACGGAACCCGCTTTATCAATATGCGAGACATGTGACATTATGTGTTCTAGGAAAAAAAAAAGTAAAATTAAGTCATTAAAATTAGAAATTTGTCCTTTAAAAAAAAAGAAATTTGTTATAGTTAATATTAAAGTATTTATTCACTACATGTGCCTAATAATTTTTTTAGCTAAATGATGAATTTATTTATTTTGGTAGTTACTTCAAGTCATTGATTCAAATTTGCTATCACTGACATCATGTATGATTATGGGAACCAATTAATTTTTATTATTTATTGTTGTGTAATTTCTAACAAATTAAGAAAAGAAATATATTGAACTGTTAATTGGATGACCCAATTAATATATCTTAAAAATTTAATTATAATAAACTAATTATTATCATATCAATTTTAGGTTAGATGAGTGGACTAAAGAGTGATCTCTTGAATGAACATATTTGACCAATATACTTATTTATCACTTAAGGTGTTCTTTGGTAAATAGGAATGAGAATGAGAAAATGAATAAGAATGTAATGCAATAAAAATTATTATAAAAAAATATTAATTTATTTTAATTTTGTATTGGAATGATATTGTCTTCTATTTTTAAATTGAATAGTCATTTCATCAAAATAGTAGAAACATTATTCTATTGAAACAACATTCAAATACTCTGAAATGCAACCAAACGAACAAATTGAATGAAAATTGATTTATTTCTATCCAATTCTATTCCATTATCCTCAATCAAACATCACAATTCGTTTCAGATAACCTAAATGAGATTTGAATTGTATTATGGTGTCTAACTCCTTTTTATCTCTCCATATTTATCATAAAATACATGCCCTCACATCAAACATGGGACTAGTTTCACTTGACCATAGTGGTGAAGTGTGGGACATGTATATAAATGGCAAAAAATATTTGCATCTGTTTTCTTGTTTGGGCATGGTTGATGAATAATGATGAATAGAGTTGGGTTATAGAGTACTTTTGCAGGCTTTAAAAACTGTGAAGAAGAAAAGGCCAATATTTAAAAAGCAAAGCCAAGTTGCATATATATATATATATATATATATATACGCATACACACATATATATATAATAATAAAAATTATATATAAATTTGCAAATTGCAAGTGGCAAAATTGTGTTGTGTCTTTGCATTGTATGTTTGTGGAAAATGGCAAATCTCCTGCAAATACCAATTAATGAACAACGACAACCCTTTTTTTGATTTGATTTCCTTTCCTTTGCTTTCATTCTTTCCACTTTTGCCGTTTCAAGATTTTTGGTCCCCACTTTCTCAACGGCCGCTACCTATATAAATAAATATTTATATATAATTTTTCAAACTTTATTAACTTAGTTTTATTATTTGTTTTTTTTCTTTCTTCTTTCACTTTCTTCATAGAATTAATTACCAGATGCATCCATTTAAAATTCACAAGTTCTATGTTCAGAGATCTGGTAAAAAAAAAGCCAGAAATGTAACTTTCACTTTGCTATATGAATCTATATACAGCCAAAATAAGTTTAATTGTATATGTATACACTCACGAGTCACCACAGCTTTATTAAAAAAATGTAATATGATTAATGATGGTTTATATGCAATTAGTTTAATTAATTAGAAACTTTGTTACTCTTGTCTGCCAATAAAATTTAAGAGTGTGCACTAAATATCATATTTTTTATATAAACAAATATTAGCATAGATTACGCTAATTCTCAAAAGATTATGATTTCATACCAAGGCCTAATCAAATCCAATGCTTTTTTATTATTAATTGTGTGGTAAAATTATACGTCTATTATAAATCATATAATTAATTATTATTTTGTAAATTGCAATCCAAAGTATCTGTAAAGCTTGAAAAAGAAAAAGAAAAATAATAATCTGATACAAAACTATTTACGTTGCGCTCCACCAAATTATGCTTAATTAGTGGCAATCATTACTTTTTATAGCTGAGAGATCTTATCAATGGGTTGACCAATCCTAATTGTGGACCTTGGATTACCCATGTTCCTATGTACGAAACCGTCCAGTCCAGTTCCCTAATGGGCCCACAAGATCGACCAAGTTTGAGTTTGCAAATCCTCAAACCAAAGCGTGGGCCCATGGGCCCAGGGGCCCAATCTCACAAAGAGGTAGTGGAGGGGTACACGTGAAAGACGTATGGGACTACTGACACCCAATTTGCTGTGCTCTTTCCTCTTTTACACGTGGCAATGATGATGAATTGTCTTCATGTCTAATCAGCCGACACGTAGCAGTGTGGGATTAATCGGACGGTGGGAAAATGGCTCGGTTGGGTTTTGGTGGGTCCCATTCCCATTCACCTACCGACAAGCCTCAGAGGATTGTTATGGGAAGGAATGTTAGAAATTAAGGAGGTGGATTGGGCCATTGTGGACTATTTTTATTTACTATTTTTATTTATTTAGGAGTGTTGGACTATTAAGTACCTACCTGCAACAAAATCATATCTCCACTTGTATCTTACATTCAAACTTTTTTTTTTAAAATTAAAATTAAATTTATTTTTTTATGTTCAAATGGGGAGCAGGATCGACAAGATGGAGAATTTTTCCATTCCTCTCGACCTTTTAATCTTTGAAAAAAAAAATCAGTTTTTAGGGTTTTTTTTTTAATAAACATTCAAGGATTTGTTGATATTTAGAACCAGAAAAAGAGAGATGACAAAAATTTTAAATGTTTTTTTTTAATAAAAATAAATAAATATGAATAACATTGAAAATTTGAAAGTATCTCAATTAGATTGGCAGCCAAAAGTAAAAAAGAGTAGCAGATATTTACAGTAAAATTGTAGAAATATATTAGAATAGACTAATAATAATAATAATAATAATTTGGATGACAAGGACAACTGCCACATGCTCCTGTCCCTGAAACACTGTTATGTTGGGTCTTGAATATACACTTGTGGAATGCTTCGAATAGTGGCAACCAAATTAAAGCTACAAAAACACACAACAACAATTTTAGTGTGTTTTAGTGAATTTGTCAATTTCAATCCAGCCAAATAATTAAGATTCAAATTACCCTTGGTGTCTGTCAAGTAGTTGGGGTTAAAATGACAACCATATATGCGTTACTCAAAATTAGTCAAATAAACTAGGCAACTTTAATATGATATTTTCCTAATATACAGTGCTTAACTAAATTAAGGTAAGAAAGTTATCAAATTTATATATATATATATATATGACGAATTCTTCAGTCCCTCACAGGACTCAGTCCTTCAATGTGGGGTCCAATTTTTTACCAATTGTCCAAATTTTATAGGAGTAAGTCTTTTTTTCACATTTGCTTTTGACTTGCAATGACCGGTTGTGTGAACAGATTGGAAAGTTACTGGTGATGTGGGTATAAAAAGTAGGGGCAAAAAAGTAATTCCCTGTCCAAAAATATGTACAGTTGAGGACTTGATCGTAAACTTAATATGAATTTGAGAGATATTTACGATTTTGGTAACGTAAGCATTGTGCTTCCGCCAAGTGATTTATATGTTATGTTGAATGAGACGCAACAATAACCACGTAAGTAAAACTGATATATATATATATTTTGTAGTTGTTTTATAGGATTTTTTAAACTTTTTTCCCTAGAGAAGTTTCATTTATTCAATATTGGGATGAATGAATCACTAACTCAATTAGATATGGAAAAATGTTATTTAGATGGTTGATTAATTAGGAGAGTCAGTACTTGCTTGCTTGCTTGATTGTTGGGGAATAAATGAAACATCTTGATGGATTGTAGGTTAGACCTAAGGAGAGTGTTCTGGATGTTGGACGCATTGTATCTCCTCTCCCATTCGTTCCGCTCGGTGGCCAGCCTGACGTTGTCATGCACAATTCGATTAATGTATTGCATTTGCTCAAGATGATTGTCATCAAACGACGGGAAGTTAACGATGTTATTCATTGGGAAAGGTGTGGAGTCCATTTTAGAGAGAAAATGAGGATAGACAAGTATACATGCAGGGTGGTGGAGATTGAATTGTGGTCAACACAATCCCTACACACACACACATATATATAGAAAACACAAGCATGGAGGAGTGGATCAAGTAAGTGTCAGGTGAGGTCTTCCTGTAAATGGTGGAGTTGTTAATGCACTATCACTTATCAAAAATAGGGTTGCACATTAGTCAAAATTACATAAAGTATGTTATTATTATAAACATAAGGAAGCAGTCACGTATTACGTGGGAAGAATTAGAATTTGCGTTTCAGCACGTCATGGTCACGTGAGTTGTGAGTGGTATTACGTGGGAGGACCTTTGGGAGCACAATACTTGAGAAAAATAAGAATGGAGACGGAATTGATTTCCATTTTGACGTTTTTTTTTTCATATATTTTGACTTCCATTTTGACGGAATTGCTATTATAATTTCTCTCAAACAATATTTCAAACATGAGGTGGTCACTATTATATATGATCGGGCACTGAATACTCGAGTGCACTATTACAAAAAAAATGAAGCCAAACAAAATTTGTTGCCTAAATAGCTAATGCCCAAAACATATTGAGTAAATGTGCTATAAGAACTTACCCGAAGAACTCGACACAAAGATGTAGGGATTTATGCTTTACATCAGAAAAGTGGGCACTCGGTCCTTCAAACTCATGGCAAACAACATCGCATGTAGAATCAAACACCTCCAAACCACGCCGGAAAAAATTACCAAGCTCAATCGAAATCCCCACTACTCCAAACAAAAAAATCTACCCCAAATTCCTTAGGGAGAAGAATGGACTAAATGGGAGGGAATTTTCCTTCCAAACAGTTATTCTTTGGGTTCGGAGGGACTTTTCCTTTTGAAAGGAGAAGAATGGCCTAAACGGGCGAAAACACGAATAAAAAAAAGAAAAGGTGACCGGTTACAAAGGGGTGACTAAGGGCATAATGGTACTTTGACACCCAATAAACTTAGCAACCAAATCTGACCATCCATTTTCTAAAACAATAAATCCAAAGGCTCAAAATCAACACAGGACTAAGTCCTTCAAAACAAACCGAGGGATGGAAGAATTCCCCTATACATATATATATACTAATTTACAAACTACACATATGTTATTTTTTTAGATTTTTACATAAAATATTTAATTTTGCTAAAAATTTATATTTTTACGGTTAATTTTTTTTTCTTTCAATTTTACAGTTTTAAGGAAATTTTTATATTTTTATAGTTTTTTTTTTCTTTTATGTGTTGTTTTCGAGTTGTTTTTAGGTTTTTTGGGTTGATGCAGTGAGTTGTTATCAAGTTGTTTTTCTTAATACCGTATTTTTTAAAACTTAGTATATATTTTTGAAAAAAAAAATTAAGAACCGTAAAAAACTAAAAAATATATATGTATTTAAGAAAAACCCCTTATTTATTAGTGGTATTTCTGTTATGTTACATTATTTTTGTTATATTATAAATGTGAGTTTAACGAAATTTATTGATTTTCGTTCAATTTAACATTTTTTTATTGTTTTCTAGCACCGTTAGTTTTAAAGTAAATACATTAAAAAAATAAAAAAGTAATAAAATCATTTAAATAAGATAAAGAAATTGAAAAAAAAACATAATAAATGAGCCGTAATAATTTATCATCACATATTTTAAAATTTCATATTAAAGTATTTAAATTACTCTATCAATTATGTTTTCAAAACTATAACCTAAAAATGTTTATGTGCTTTTGAACTTATTTTTTTCTATCTTTTATTAATAATTTATTTTGTCATCAAAACATATATGTAATAGTAAAATAAGATTTTAATATACATATTTTATTTTTTTGCCGTTTAATTTTTTGATGAGAAATTACTTATTTAATTACTCTAGCCATTAGTTATATAATATGTTTTTGTTGGCCTAAATATTTTTAAATTAAATAATTAAAATTTGATCAAATAAACTTTTTAAATTCATAGTTGTAATTTAAAATTTATTTAATATTTTATAATAATGAAATTCATAGGCATTTATTCTAAAAGAAAATTAGAAAAAAAATAAATTAGAATGCAACATATCTTTATATATAAAAAGTGTATACCTAATAGATAACATTTTATATTTAAAAATAAAAAATAAAAATTATCTTATTTTTAATTTTTCAATATTTTGGTTTAAATTTTTTTTATATGTTTATGTCATTCTTTTATAATATATGATTATTTTTTTATTTAAATTTATATGACAATTAAAAAATAATAATAAAAATAAATATGCATTTGTATTTATATAAATAGGGTGTTTTTTGTTGACGCCGTTTTTCGCCAACAGTGAAAGAAGAGCACGTAAACAATTACTAGTAATGACCAATTAAATTATAACAACACAAAACACAATTTTTACGTGGTTCAGCAGTTAAATCTGCCTAATCCACGAGTCTCTGTTATTAAATTCAAGATTATCTCTGAAAATTCTTAAGCATGAATTCTTCAGAGTTTTCTCTCAAAGTTCAGAATTTCCCTCCATTACAATGGTGCATGACCTCTCTATTTATAGAGAAGATTGCAGAATACTATCCCACGTATTTTGGGTAGTTACTCTTTTTGTATAAATAAAATAAATGGCTTTAAATGCCTGCAATCCAATATAAAAGGAAACGTCCACTGAAGACCAGGGGGCGTATAACTAATCGAATAAAATCTCATGATTTTATGGGATTTACAATAATAAATGCAGAACGCGCCCCTTATAAACAACACTTATAGATATTCAAAGTCATTATCATATATCTCCAAAGCCTTAATCTCCGAGGTTTCTCATCAGCTTTCGAGCTAATGACATATCCCGAGGTCACATGGCTTCGAGATCGTACGTACGTCAGGCTCGGACCCCATGATCCGAGGTCATTCCTGAGGATAGATGCATCACGGGAGTTACCTTTCGAGATCGTGAACGTTTCGAGGCCACCACGTTCGAGGTCGTCTCGAGTCTTGCAGGCTCGATATTTAATCCTGGGGCATACTCCGAATTTTACGGGTTCATCCACTGCGAATCCAGCTTTCGAGGTCACATTTAACATGGCTCGAAATCTGGGTATAACACTTTTATTGGAACATTTTTTTTTCTCTCTCCTCACCCCTTTTAGTTACACCCTTTCACAAATATTAAAACGGGATATCTGTGGCGAACATACCCAATGTTTGGGGTTTGTAACCAGCATAGACTTAATTTTTTTTAGTGAGTAAAGTACCTAAAGTCAATAAAACAGTAATTTCGTTAGTATCCGTCCATTACACTCCATTAGGTGCTGAGTGGACCAACACGTATCATTTCGTGATTGATCGAGCTTATAAATATTTTTAAAAGTTAATTTTGAATTTGAAAAAATAAATATAAATAATAAATAATAAAACAATTAAAATATATATATTTAATTCATCTCTCTCATTTGTTTCTTCTGTAAGAAACCCCAAAAACCAAATTCAACTTGTTCTATTTTTCATCATCATCCTATTAGGGCTGAACATTTAACCCGAAAACCCGACTGACTCGAGCCCGCAAAACCAGGTTTTAGCCAAAATTCAAAAATTTTGGGTGCACCCAAATTGATCTGAACACCTTTGGGTTCGGGTTTAGGTTCAGGTTTAATATTCTGATGGTGTACGGGTTCAGGTTAAACCCGAAATGTGTTCCGAAGAAAAGGGCCCATAATTTTTTTTTTTCTATTTTCCCTAACATAACTAACTAAGCCCTAATATTTTGAAAATGCATCTCTCTCTTTCTTCTCGTGACCTTCTCTTCCCCAAACCCCCCAACCCCAGCAGCGCCCAACCACCCCACCCCAGCCAGCCACCATACCCGAGCTGCCCCTCCGACCCTCTCTCTCTCTCTCTCGTGACCTTCTCTTCTCTTCCCCGGCCCCAACCCTAGCGGCAGCGCCCAGTCAGCCACCGCACCCCAGAACGGTCCTGAGCCAGCCCTTCCAGCCTGAGCCAGCCCCTCAGCCTCGGCCCCTCTCTGTCCTGGTAGGACCCGAGCTGCCCTTCCAGTTTGAGCCAGACCCTCGGCCCTCACCTCTCTTTATCTCTCACACTAAGCCTGTGAGGTGAGTCGCCCCTCACCTCTCTCACTCTCACACTCGGATAACACCACCACCACCACTGTCAGCAGCAGCTCCGGCTCGGATTCAGGCAGGTATATTATCGTATGATATAGGAATGAAGATTAATAGATTATGATAATAGTTTTGAAAGTTTTTTTGGTGTAAATATTAAATAATATAGAGCATATACAGCCATTATGTTCAAATCAAATAGACATATGCACATTATTATTTGTGTCTTTAAATCAAAGGCAGCGACTATAATGGTAGATCCTAAAAAAAATTATTTTGGATTTATTTAATCTATTTAATTATTTGGTATCTATTTAATAGTGCCGAGTGGTCGATAAATTTTAAGAGGTCGCAACTCGCTTCTACTAAAAAGCTTTAGGTAAATCTTAATCTATTATCTTCTTTTAGTGGATTCTAGGCTTGTGTGTGAATGAGTGTTGTTCAATTGTAGTGGATTCTAGGCTTGTGTGTGAATGTGTGCTGCTCAGTTGTAGTGGATTATAGGCTTGTGTATTGTTTTGCTGATTAGATTTAGTTATGTATTTTTGTTAAATCATTTGTATTAGGTGATGGATACTGAGGAAGTCAATGAAACTCATGTGGAAGAGAATCAAGATTAACCTCCTCCTCCCACTAATAACCCCACAGATAAAGGTCAACTTAGGGGTAGAAGGAAGAGGGGTAAGCCTTCTTCTAGTACTAAGCCTCCCCTCCGTAAGAAAAAAGCAAAAGGGTCTTCCATTTGGGAACGCTTCACCAAGGAAGACCCTCCTCCTCCCCCACCCCCATCAACAACCAATCATTTGGAAGAGCCTCCTCCGCCTAAGTGTATATGTAACTATTGTGGATCTGGTTTTTTTTGTGACACGAGAAAACATGGGACAAATCATCTATGGAACCATTTTATTAATGTTTGTGAGTTTAGTCCATGGAGGATAGATGACTAAAAACAAAGGATTTTAAGTTTTGAACAGGTTAAGGTAGGAAAGGAGGGGGAAACAAGCTTAGTAGCATTGTCTTCTAACAAAGAAGCTTGTAGGATAGCCCTTACACAATATATTGTGTTAGATGAGTTACCATTTAGACATGTTGAGGGTGAGGGCTTCAAAAAATTTGTGAAAACTCTTCAACCTAGGTTTGTGTTACCTTCTTGAATGACCATTGCTAGGGATGTTTTGAAGTTATATGAAGAAGAGAAGTTGACATTGAAAAATGTTTTGAGCAATGAGAGGCTATCTATTACTACAGGCACATGGGTTTCCATCCAAAATAAGAATTACATGGTCATCACAGCTCATTGGATTGATAATATTTGGGCATACCAAAAAAGAATTATTATCTTTTGCCAAGTGACAGATCATAAATGGGACATAATTGGCAAAGAGATCAAGTGATGTCTAAGTGATTGGGGTATATCTAAGTTCTTTACCATTACGGTAAATAAAGCTTCCTCTAACGATGTTTCCATTAGGTACTTGAAGAGGAAGTTCAGAGAGAAAGAGAAATGACTTATTTTGGAAGGAAAGTTCTTACATATGAGGTGTTGTGCTCATATAGTAAACTTTATTGTCAGTGAAGGATTGAAGGAAAAAAATGAGTTCATTGTTACAATTAGAAATGATGTGAGATATGTTAGGTCTTCCCTTCTAGGCTTATACCGTTTAAGGAATGTGTGAAAAAGGAAGGGATGGAATGCAAGTGACTTCTCTATTTAGATGTCCAAACAAGGTGGAACTCGACATTCCTCATGCTTAATTGTGCACTCAAATTTTGAAAGGCATTTGAAAGAATGGAGGGTGATGGAAATTATTCGAAATATTTTAATGAGGCTGACAAAGATGAGAAGCCAAAGGAAAGACCACCATTCGAAAAACATTGGTAGGATGCGTCAGTTTTTGTGAGATTTTTGGAGACATTTTATGATGTAACATTGAAGTTTAGTGGGTCTACATAAGTCACCGCCAATAAGTACTTCATTGAAATATGCAACATGCAACAGAAGTTGAATGACTTAACACTTGATGATGAGGAGGATGAGTTGTTGCGTGGCATTGCAAAGAATATGAAGTATAAATATGATAAGTATTGGGGAAAGCATGATGAATGTAATGAGGCACTTCTAATTGCCTTGGTTCTTGACCCCAGATACAAGCTTGATTATCTCCATCATTGCTCTAGTGATATTCATGATGATGTAACGTGCACTATGATGGTTAAAGGGGTGGAGCAAACTATACAGGCAATTTTTTATTAATATCATGAGTCAATTGATACACATGTTAATCAATCAGTGACTCAGTCTCAAGCTATTGTTTCTGGTTCGTCCTCATATGCCATGTCTACTCGACATACCACCAGTAGTACCTATAGCAAGAGTAAGAGGTCACGTAACTTTCATGATGAGTATGTGGCGCGAAAAATGGAGAAGGAGGGTGGTAAGACAAAAAATGAGGTCGATAAGTATTTGGAAGAGGCAGTTGAGCTACCAATTTATAATTTTGATGTATTGGGATTATGGGCGAGTTGTGGATGCAAATACGAGATCTTGTCGCTCATGGCTCGTGATGTGTTAACTATACCAGTTACCACAGTTGCTTTTAAGGCGACATTTTCAACTGTGGTCGAATTTTGGTTCCTTTTAGGAATTCACTAAGCCCAAGGATAGTTGAAGCATTAATTTATCTCAAGAATTGGTGGAGCTTCCTATGGGTCACCACTCCCAAAGGGCTATAGTATCAACGTTGAAGTTGAATGCATC
>NC_084797.1:15427898-15552898 GCF_963169125.1 Humulus lupulus | reverse complement strand
CAAGCCTACAAACATACATACATTTATAACATATTCATAACATAACACATAAGATAACATAAACATAAACATATAGATTCTAGCCTATTTTCCTTACCAAAGTTACCGGGATATAATGGACTGAGTTGGGACTTTTGGAACACTCCTAAAACCATAAGAAAGAGTGAGTCTAAAGAAAGGAGATGAAATGAAAGAGATGGAAAGACTAAACCATTTGAGAAACATGCTTACCGAACTTATGTGCTCAAGAACTTAGATTCCCTAACCAAAATGAAGATTAAGGTTAGAGATTGAGTAGAAGACTATGAGAAAGAAAATAACATAATACAGAAAGGAACTAGAGTTTTGGTTACCTCAAAGACTTGAAAGGCCAATCTACACCTCCACCGAAATACTATAGAACTCACTTCCCAAAGTGTTTGATAAGCTTATGATGTTTAAGCTTATAGTTTTTTCCCAAACCAGGTGTTTACACTCTCACACTCACTTAACACTAGCAGCTTCTGAACTTAGAGCAAAAGGTGAATAATGGCTGGGTACTAGGTCCTATTTATAGAGTTTGGGGATGAAAGTATCTTGATTTTACTTGAATAAAAATAATGGCTTTTTAGGTGAAAATCATTTGAATAATCGTTCAGCAGAGGCTGAAGACTCGTTCAAAAGATGCTGGACTTATGAAGGAGTTTGAATGGCTGAAGGAAAAAGAATTCAAAAGTGTTTGAAAACATGCTGGTGGAGGCGATATATCGCCCCCTATAGGCGATATATCGCCTGGACCATTGTTCCCGAGGCGACCGTGCATCGATTCGTGTTTTCTGTATCTACGTGCTGCGATATATCGCCCCCTATAGTTGCGATATATCGGCACACGTTGAATATTTAAACACGAAATTACACATTTTTAGCTAAGTTTGAATGGAGTAAACAGCCTTGACTAAGCCCTCAACGTACTCAAAGCTGTTGACTGACCCTATAACATTCAAACTTTACTCCTTATTATATTAAATCCTCAAAAATCTTTAATCCTTAATCACCATTCATAACATGTGCTTAAAATCCTATTGGTTGATATCTAAACCTTATAGTATAATAAATATAATCCTTAATATCAGCCACATTAATCAAACCTTAGGTTAACTTAATATTCTTAAACTATAGATTAAACTTAGAAAATCTATAAGTACTACTATGAGTGTCCAAATAATTCCCGGTCTGAACCAAAAATCCACAGTAACAAAGATAATGCTATAAATACTATCATACTACTATCTATCTTAGCTAAGTAAAGTTCTTGGACTCTACAACTGCCTCTCAGGATAACAGTTAAGTTCGAGACCTATAATGACCATGTCCAACTTTGGGCGCTCTAAGTTTACTACGAGCTAGGGTTCAAATAGTCATTGAACACGAGCTCGGGTGAGATATTCAGCTCATGGAAACCTGGACAGAACGCATACTGAAGGATCTCAAGAGAGTTGGAGACTCATTAAACGCTCTTTAATGCCCAGGCTATATCACATATCTATCATTTATTATCCGAGATAGCAAGAGTATATTCTATTCTGTTATCAAATCATATCCCAATGTAAATGGGAATAATCTATATTAAATAGATACCTTATGTATTCACGCAGTTACCCAAACCTGTCCATGAAATTCCCCTATAAATATTAGGAATAATGGACAAGGAAAGACAGTGATTTTTGTATTGCCAAAACTCTGCAGAAATAGAGAGAGAAAAGTAATAATATTGACTCGTAGACTAGGTGAATTTTAACCACTGAACTATGTAAAAGTTGTGCGTGTTTGAGAGTTTTAATTATTTCATTACGGTTTATAATTCAACACTAATCTACCTGTTTAATTTCTTAATACACTGTTGGCGAAAAACTGTGTCAACACATACCCTTTAACTTCGATTTTTATGTAATAACCGAAGTTAAAGGGTTTAAATATTCACGCTGGAACCCCTTAACTTAGGTTATTACATTAAAACCAAAGTTAAAGGGTATGAATAGACTTCAGTTTTTATGTAATAACCGAAGTCTATTCTTAATTCTTAAGTTCGGTTATTGTAAGGCTTTTAACTTTACATGGATAGACTTTGATTCCTATTTCAGTGAGAACCGAAGTCTATTTGCCTAAAATACTGAAGTTAAAAGTTGTTTTTGTAGTAGTGAAGTCATAGGTACTTTTAATATTTTTGGTACATGGATAAGTTATAACTCTATTTATTTACATGATGGTGTATATTGTAGTTACAAGGGACATCCAACAAATTTTCAAGAAATTCTAAATAATTTAGGATAGTGAAATAATGATACGAATAGTTTGTTGCACACACGTATAAATATTGAAACAAACATGCATGCAACAAGTTGTTTGAATCTTAATTTTGACATCCTAAATTATACATAATTTCCTTAAATTTTTTTGGAGGTCTCCTATAACTATATTATATACCGTCTGTTGACCGCGTTTTTGGCCAACGACGTGTGAACGTCAAAAACGATAAAACCTTCAAGAGAAAAATAAACGACACAGATGATTTTATAGTGGTTCAGCCCCAATATGATGGTAATAGCCTAATCCACTTGGAGTTGTGATTATAGACTGCACTCAAGATTAGATGAACTTGAGTCAACTGAGTTTCTTTAGTGCAGATTCCAAGAATACAAGAATTCTCTCAAATACAAGTACTCTCTCTCTCTAGAAAATTCGGATCAAAGGTTCAAAATTCCAAAAGTCCCTTCTATGATGCCAGAAGCCTTGTATTTATAGGGTTAGGATTGTACAGATGATATCCCCTATAATCGGGATATTTTATTATTCCCATTATATTTAAATTACAGTAATATTCAAAATGTAACAATTTACTAAATTTGTGGGATAAACAGAGAGATTCCTGCGTATGCCAAGACCGATTCTTGTTGAAGCCGTTTCTGGGAATCTTGACGTATTCCTGCTCTATCCAATCGACCCATATCTCACTCAAGCTGTTCGACCACACCTTCACTGGGCAGACACGCTCTTGACTGGGCAGTCATGCACTTGACTGGGCAGACATGCACTTAGCTGGGCAGACATGCACTTAGCTGGTCGGTCATTGTCATGACTGATCGGCCAAGTTCATGCCTGGTCGGACAAAGTCATGCCTGGGCAGTCAAGGTCATGCATGGGTAGGCAAGGTCATGCCTAGGCAGACAAGGTCATTCCTGGGCAGACAAGATCATTCCCGGGCAGACAAGGTCATTCCTGGGCAGACAAGCATGTGACTGGTCAAACAAGGTCATGCCTGGTCAGTCATGACACTTCTCAAGCCAGTCAAAATTCTTCATCGGTCTACTAGGTTACTCCTAAGCCAGGTCACCCAACCATTCCTTGCCACTTGTCATTTCTATTGCCACATCATCATTTTCAAATTTTGGGGATAACATTTGCCCCCCATGTTTATTATATGATGTCTCACATAATAAACTTTTTTCTCCACAGCTGTCGGCACTATATAAAAAAAATAATTGTTCATCTTCCTGCCATGCAGCAGACCACAACTCCACATACCACGATCACTGCAAATAACTGCTCATAATCATGGGGAGAAAAAATATCCTAGGAATTCCAAGGGTCCAAAAATAAGTGGTAACTCCCACTTTTTCCCTTTAAATATATCCCTACACTTACACATTCCCACACACATAAGAGAATTAGATTTCAAAAACCCTTCATCTTTTTCTTCCTCCCTTGGCCGAAACCTCCCAACTTTTCTTCTCTTGGCCGAAAATTCATAAGCTTTCAAGGAGGAGCCTCTCATTTCTTCAAGCATTCTCCAAGGTCTCTTCAAAGTTGGGTAACTCTTCTCTTTCTTCTTCACTTGTGTTGTTTGTTTTTAAAAAATTCCATGGAAAATACATGTATTGGCCGAAACTCCATGGGGCATTTTTTCTTGAATTTTTCTTTGAATCTTAGAGATATAATGTGTATGGTGGCTATTTTGATGTTGTTTGTACTATGGGTAACCCAATATTATCTTCAATTTCATAGGAATTTCAAGAAAAATAGGTCATACTAACCTAAATCATGACTATGGGTTTTAGGGTTTTTGATGGCACATGTGGTTTCAAGAAACATTGATAAACCTTTCAATTTCCCACTTTGATCTTGTAGTTGTGTGTTTTACATGAGAAAACATGTTTGTGTTATGAATTTTAGGCTCTTGTTTTTCTCGGCTCAAGGAAATATGGTGAGATTTGGGGTATGGGACATGGGTATGGCCGAGTGGCCATGTGCTCTTTTTTTTTTTTTATAAAAGTGTGGTCCGATCGGTCCACACATGAGCTCCTCGGACCCAAGAGGCATCCGACCGGACTCTTGCTTTGGGCTCCTCGGACATGCACGGCTCAGACACATGAGGCTAGGCACGGTCCGCTCGGACCAGGCCCTTCGGCACTCCTCGGACACGCCTCGACTCATCATGGCTCCTCGGACAGAAGCGTGGCAGCTACTCGGATGGCACCAAGCACAGCCCCTCGGACTGGCACGGCTACCTGGACACTAGGTGTCCAGTCAGACACACATGCAGGCGCGCCAGGGGCGTTGGGCTCCTCGGACCCAGGCGCGAATCTCCTCGGGTAGCGGCTCCATGCACGCATCTCCTTGGGTGTCTAGGCATCCGATCGGATGCACCGCCCAACTCCTCGGCATTAGGCACACCTCTCGGACCAAGCATGGCATGCCCCATGCCTTAGGCACTCGGCACGCAACCTAGGCCAAAAAATTTCTCTATGTCCAAAACTTTTAATGTCTTAAGCACTTTTTAGGCACTGTAGGCACAAAATTTATTTTTTCTCCATGCATGCTAAATTTTCACTACTTAGATAAATTTTTCTAAGTAGAAAAATAAATTTTGTTCTTGTTGAATTTTATTTGTATGGTTACTCACCTCCCCATTTTTTAATTTTTGTAGATGAATCGCTTTGACTATGGGGGAGGTGACAACCACAAAAAATCTGATATGTCTATCCCACAGTCAATCGAGACCCCTCAAAGCAGCGACTCCTCATCAAAGTCTCCCACCAGTCGCACCCCTGAGGGTCGCCTCCGCCGCTTTAAGCAGATCCTTCCCCATTTAGCCTTGTACTGTCTTCACGAAGAGCAGTTTCTTCATCAAGCTGAACAGTCGACAATGAGGGTGAAGAAGTCCAATAGACTCCCCCAGGATCAGGACCCTCAAGTTGCCCGTAGAGCAGTGCAAAAGGTGGTGGAACGCAGTGAGGTCCACAGTGCAGCTTCTTCGAGATTACCCCGCCAGGTGTCAAAATCAAGCAAGACTCGAAGACGAATTACCCAGGAGTTCGCCACCGAGGTCCAGCACTTGGCCGTCCAAAAACCAAGGAAGGAAGGAGAAGAAACACCTTCCTGGTTCACTGCCAAGCCTACAAAACTCAATCCCGGGATGTTCGACAAACACATCCAAGCCCTGGGTTTGAGTGGGGTGAACGTGATATGTCCGCACCCTCACCAGCGAGCCAATAGGCCCAGCGGACCATACTGTGCCTGGTCCAGGCATCATATATACGCAGGAGCGACAATCCCGCTACACTCTTTCTTCCGGTCTGTAGCGGATTATTTCAACGTCTCCCCCTTCCAAATCGCTCCGAACGGGATTCAGGCGTTGTCAGCGATGTACATTCTCTACTACCTGCAAGGCTGGGATGAGCCTACTCCTCATGAGGTACATTACTTGTTCGACTTCCGGACCAACCCTAGCCATAAGAACACGAGTTTTTTCCACCTCTTTCACAGGCAAAAGGGGGTTAAATACCTTTGTGGCATCGCACACAAATCGAACCTTGGGAAATACTACACAGAGTATTTCCTCACATCAAACATCAAAGCCAACAACTTGGCTTTTACACATGCGGGTCCATTCAAACAACCCTTTCCCACTCAAGAGATGTTCAAGCGAGCAAAGGAGTTGGCTAACATGTGTATTGAGGAGAAGGACGTGAAAAATTTGGTTACCGTGGACAACCTTCAGATGGTGGGCCTGCTTCCAAGTAACCAAAACATTACAGTGGAGAGCACCACTGAGGAGAATAATGCGACCGATCAGTCCAACGCTGGGACTAAGGTGGTGACTAACCAGTTTTCCCCTGGGCCATCTCCTCACTCCCGTAGACCAGGCGATCTCGTCATTAGAGAGCCTCAGCCAGAGTATCAGCGCAGTCCTGCTATTCCCGCCCAGCCCAGGAAGGGAAAGGCCATCCCGCCTGAGAGGGACCTCAGCTCATCATCTGACGACGAGGATGAATTCCTCGATCAAATCCTCAACTCAGGTCTATTAGTCATAGCAATATGTTTGATAACTTGGTGATATGAGACTAATAGAACTGTAGTAGTAATATACTTATCTACATTTTATTATTTTTTTCTAACGAATCTTGTGTTTTCCTCTTTTGCAGATCTAGAGATGTTCATGCATTACAACACTCCTCCTGCCCCGAAGAGGAAGTCTGGAGAAGGAAGTGGTTCCACTCCCCCGAGCAAGGTCCCGAGGACAGTGCCGCCCAGCCAAGGGAGACAACCTGAGGGGTTAGTTACGATCCCGCAGTTGACCCCTTCCTTGCTTCCTCCTTCAGCGAGCCTAACCCCCCCTCGTCCGACCGGCCCAAGCGAGGCACTATGCACTGTTAGTACCATTGGGAGAGGGGCAGTTGTTCAGACCCTCCACGATGCTTCAACGATTCAAGGCTTTGAATCCTTCCCTCGACTCAGTGTTGATGTTGTCTTATAGAGAAGGATTGCTCAGTTGGCGAATGTAAGTACTCTACCACAAGATAGTTTGTTACTTATGTTCATACTTTGTAGTAACCTCTTGTTTTTCATGCAGACGCTCATGACCATCTGTCATGCCCAGCACCGATCAGTCGACTACAAGGAGTTGATCAAGGTCTTAAATGACCAACTAGTGGAGGCTCAAGCGAAGGTGGATGCTCTTCAATCCAAGCTGGAGCGATCGGAGAAATCTGTGGCTGAACAAGAGAAGTCTCTTAAGGGGTTGGCTGATGGGAATGACAAACTAACTCAAGCCAACAAGTCCCTGACTGATCGACTAGACAGACTGACTCGTGAGAACGAGGGGTTAGCTCGCGAGAATGAGGGACTAGTTTGCGAGAATGAGGAGCTGAAGCAGGAGAAGGAAGTTGACCTAACTCGCTACGAGGAGATCTGCTTCAACTGTTTTTATTAGGTGTGGAAGCTAAACAAGCCACTCAACTCGACTCTCTCACCGAAGAGATTAAGGCAGAGGAGCTCGCCAAATGTGAGGCCAGGGCTGCTGAGGAAGCTGCTAATCTTGCCGGCACTACATCTGCTTCCCCTACGCTATCATTCCGAATGGAAGGAGCAGTTGATGCCGAGGAGGGGGTTGATCAACCTACTAGAGCCAACCAGTGATCCCTCATCCTACCAGAGAAGCTTCTGCCCGACCAGACAAGTTGTTGTCCTACCAGCCTTCTACCATACTTTGTTTTGTTTTTTGTTATATACTTTTGCTCGTATGATCGAGATGTTTGGCATTTGCACTTTACTTTTCTTTTTTAGCTAACTTGAAACATTTAAGTCTTTTTACACTTAAAACATTACAAGTTTATTATGAATAGTAAAGTCACTCTGTATGCCATTTATTTTCACATGAGTAATTAGTTTTCTAACTTAGAAATTCTAAACATTTCATAAGTCCAAACTAAGTATACTTTCTCACGCTCTTATTGCTCTAACATTTTATGAGCATAACGTTTATTGTCACACGAATATCTGCTTCTAACTTAAAATTTTAAAAAATTCCAAGTTACTTAAGCTTTGTCAAACAAGTTAGCTTAATGGCCTTTTTGGACTTCAAAAATTTACAAGTTAGCCTAAAAATAGATATCTTTGCTCGTGCTCTTATTGCCTGTGTTGAAGTGCACGCTAGTATACCCTATGTGCCCCCTAAGTGATTGAGGGTTGAAAAATCCTTGATCACTTGGTACTTGACCGAATTTTTTCGAGCAGTTACTACTCGTGAAACACATAGAATATACAAACATATTTTAGCAGTTAACCACTGCAAAAACATGCAACTATTTAAATGTTGGTCATTCATTTGATGGATACCGACCAATTGAACACTGCCCGGTATTTCTTTTAGAAGACCTTTTATGTTTTAAGTTGTAATGACAGTTGAACAGTGCCAAGCAAGAATAATCAACACATATGCAAAATTTGTAGCAAGATTCGACCACGCTGCACGTGATCTCTTTTATTACTCGTAAAAAATAAATGACAAAACGTGTCTAATAACGAGTCTCAAACAAAATAATATTGTTCAAAATAACATGATTGGTTAGCAAATAGCCAGTTCACAAACAAACTTAAATAACAAGTTAAGCACTTGATACAAAGCTACTACTCTGTAAGCAGTATTTATTGATAATATTTCCTCAAGTGTTCGCCATTCCAGTAGTTCCTGATCAGCTCTCCATTTAACCGGGCAAGCTTGTAGGTGCCGGGTGGCAAGACTTGCTCGATTTGATACGGTCCTTCCCAGTTTGGTCCTAGTACTCCAGCTGCCGGGTCTCTGACAAACACCTTTCTGAGGACCAAATCTCCGACCTGGAACTTTCGATCTCGGACTTTAGAATTGAAATAGCGCGCCACTTTTTGCTGATGAGCAGCAACTCTCAAGCTTGCTTTCTCGCGTCTTTCCTCGAGGGAGTCCAAAAATTTTGCTAGCAATTGATGATTCTCCTCCTGGTTGTACATGGTCCTTCGATGAGATGGTGGGTCTACTTCCACAGGCAACATGGCTTCATACCCATACGCCAAGGAGAAGGGGGTATGACCAGTTGCTGTCCGAGCAGTAGTCCTATATGACCAAAGGACTTCTGGCAATTTTTTCGCCCAAGCACCCTTAGCTCGTTCTAGATGCTTTTTCAGGGTGTCTTTCAAAGTTTTGTTTACGACTTCAACTTGCCCATTGGCTTGCGGATGGGCCACCGAGGAGAAACTTTTTGTGATGCCATGTTGAGTGCAGAAATTGGTAAATATGTCACTGTCAAATTGGGTGCCGTTGTCAGACACTATCTTCTTGGGCAGACCATAGCGACATATTATATTCTTGTTAACCAAGATTTTCGGCAACTATATCAATAAGTGGGATTTACTGACAATAATAATGAAAATAGAAGATTGACACGGAGTTTTTACGTGGTTGGGGCATTAACTAGCCTTAGTCCATGAGTCTATATTATAAGAGCTTGAAGAAGTTTTTACAATGGAGTTTTCTCTCAGTATCTTGACAGAGTTTCTGTCTTTTTCGTGAATTCGAGAGAGCATTTACAGTACTCTGTAGCTTATATTTATAAGCTGATGGGAATACCAGATCTGGGCCGGATCATACCCAGGCCCATCGGGGAAACGGATACCAGCGGCCTTTCTAGTGGAGGCCCCATATAAAAAGATACAAAATACACGAAATTCAAACCAGCTAAGGCCCAATAGGTTGACCTTAGAACTACGTCTTGCCCAAAAAAAATGACACTTTGGTTCTGATCACTTCGATTCACGAGGCAAATTCAGAAGACAAAACCAGCCAGAGTACTTGACTGCGCAGTCCTGACACATCAGCGTGTAATCCCGAGGTGACCTTTTCTGCAGGCAAAAAGTGGGGACAACGCCCACGCGGAATGAGGCGGCTTCAGGGTCCTGGACGCTTGGCCCCTTCGACTGGGGTGAGGTGATCCAGGTCCGTTTACCGTTTTCCCGCTCCATTTAACACAGGCCCGGACCATATCAGGGCCCGGGACCAGGACGCGTAACCGTGATGGTCAGAGCGCTCTGGGCATCACCCGGACTATCCTCGCTGAGGACGAACCCGGAGGGACTTCCCGGACCCCTCCAATGGGCCCAGTCTTGAGTCCCCGGTCCATACCTGTCCCCTTGGGCACTCTCCATACCAAGAGACCTTGGGCCGGGCCCACGTGCTGAGCTGGCCCTCTGACAGCGGGCCCAGACGAAGGCCCCGAGCCCACGCAGGAAATGGGGATAACAATTCTTAACCACAAAGTCCAACACTTTCTTTGAGGTGATCGTGGCTAGTGGTTCGGCCTCAGTCCACTTAGTGAAGTAATCCACTGCAAACTGCACTCCTCCTTTCCCTTTGGGCAACTTCCCGATCAGATCAATACCCCACACTGCGAAAGGCCATGGGCTCTGCATTTTCTTTAAGACATTCGGAGGCGCCCTGGGTACTTTAGAAAATCTCTGGCACTTATCACACTTTTTCATATACTCCATAGAATCCTCGTTCATTGTAGGCCAGAAAAATCCTTGCTGCAAAATCTTTTTAGATAGACTCTGCCCCCCAGCATGATCTCCACAGAACCCTTCGTGCACCTCAGCTAATAAATTTTTCGACTGGTCGAGTGTTATGCACCTGAACAGAGGCAAAGAATACCCTTTTCTATACAACACCCCATCCATCATAGTGTACCTAACAGCTTGCCTCATAACTTTCTTTGCTTCATTACGATCGTCTGGGAGGGTTCTTTGCTCCAGGTAAGCGATGATGGGTGTCATCCAAGTGTCAGCTATTGTGATCGGCATGGCCTCTTGTTCATTAATGCTCGGCTTCGCCAAGTATTCCACCGGTACTATGTTCAGAGTTTTGGCATCTTTTGCACCAGCTAGCTTTGCTAGAGCATCTGCGTTAGAGTTCTGCTCCCATGGTACCAACTTGATGGTGTACTCCTCGAATTGTGCTAGCAGATCCTTGGTCTTATTTAAGTATGCCACCATGCGTAGGCCCCTTGCTTGATATTCCCCCAAGACTTGGTAGACCACCAATTGTGAATCACTGTTCACTTCCACCGATCGAGCACGTACATCCCTAGCCAGTCGCAAGATTGCTAGGAGGGCTTCATACTCTGCTTCATTGTTAGAAGCATTGAATCTGAACCTTAGTGCACAGTGAATTCTGTGCTTCTCTGGTGTGACCAATATAATTCCAGCTCCTGAATGATGCTCATTCGATGACCCATCAACAAAAAGTTGTCAAGCGGGAAGATCTTCTTTCTGCCCAGCAACACGCCCTTGCTGGTCGGAAACATCAGCGATCCCGGTACATTCAGCAATGAAATTTGCCAAAGCCTGACCCTTAATAGCAGATCTCGGTTGGTACTTGATTTCGAATTGGCTCAATTTGACCGCCCATTTAAGTAGCCGACCAGACGACTCCGGCTTCTGTAAGACTTGGCGTAGAGGCTGGTCAGTAAGGACTTTAATGGGGTGTGCCGGGAAGTACGATCGCAATTTTCGTGATGCAAGTACCAAGCAATAAGCCAACTTCTCGATCATGGGATACCTGGATTCTACGCCTATCAATCGTTTGCTAACATAGTACACCGGGTGTTGCACTCCATCCTCTTCTTGTACTAGGGCAACACTGACAGCATGCTCCGTGACTGCTAAGTACAAAAAGAGGTCTTCTCCATCAACTGGTTTTGAAAGAACAGGAGGTTGGGCCAAATGTTCCTTTATGGCTTGGAAAGCTTGCTCACATTCTACCGTCCACTCAAACTTCTTGTTCCCTCTAAGCAGGTTAAAAAATGAGACACACTTGTCCGTTGATTTAGAGATGAACCTGCTTAGAGCTGCAATCCGCCCGGTCAAGCTTTGCACATCTTTAATTCTGGCCAGAGACTTCATTTCTGGGAGAGCCTTTATTTTTTCTGGATTTGCCTCTATTCCTCGAGAGTTTACAATAAACCCAAGAAATTTTCTAGAACTCACTCTGAATGAGCACTTGAGGGGATTCAACTTCATGCTGTACTTTCTCAGTATTGCAAAGCACTCCTCCAAGTCCTGCACATGTCCTTCAGTTTCCTTTGACTTTACCAGCATATCATCTACATATACCTCCATGTTCTTGCCAATTAAGTCATGAAACATACCATTCACAAAACGCTGGTAGGTAGCTCTTGCATTCTTCAATCCGAAGGGAATGACCTTATAGCAGTACAACCTTATGTCCGTTCGGAAGCTGGTATGCTCTTCATCAGGTGGATGCATACTAATCTGGTTGTACCCCGAATATGCATCCATGAAGGAAAATGTTTCATGACCAGAGGTTGCATCTACCAACTGGTCTATTCTCGGTAAAGGAAAGCAGTCCTTTGGGCATGCTTTGTTCAAGTTGGTAAAGTCCACGCAAGTCCTCCATTTTCCATTGGGTTTAGGCACCAACACTAGGTTTGCAACCCAGGCAGGGTAATATGCTTCCCTTATAAACCCATTCTCCTTTAGCCGCTCTACCTCCTCCTTGAGAGCTTTTACTCGATCTTTGTCAAGCAATCTCCTCTTCTGCTGCACCGCTGGATAGCTTTCATCCACGTTGAGCACGTGGCCGATCACAGTTGGTGAGATACCCACCATATCCTTGTGAGTCCAGGCGAAGACATCTTGATTCCTTCGCAAGAATTCTACCAGTTGTGCTCTCACCTCTGCTTTCAACTTTTTTCCAATTTTGACCCCTCTGGCCGGGTCATTCTCATCTATCAGGACCTCCTCTAACTCCTCGGACAGTCCCACATCACTTTCATAATCCCCAAAGCGAGGATCAAAGTCCCTTCCCTCACTTTGGGCAACGCCCTATTTGGTGACTTCATCACCGGATGGGGTTTTCTGTTCTTTTAAACCAAGAGCGCTCTCTTGGCCAAATTCCTCTGACATCTCTTCTCGATCGGATAACACTACAAAACCTAGGTCGACATCCATCTCATCCACCTCCTCTCTCTCAGCACGTACAATCATGTTGTTCTCCTTGGCCCCCTTCCTTGCTTTAGCTACCGAGGCATTATAGCACTCCCTAGCCTCTCTCTGCTCTCCTTGGACACAGCCTATGCCTGCACTGGTCGGGAAATTCATGGAAAGGTGCCAGATTGAAACTGACGCATGTAAGTTTGTGAGTAGTGGTCGACCAATAACCACATTGTAGGCGGACGGGCAATCGACAATCAAGAATTTGGTCATTACTGTCTCATGTTTGGGAGCCTCCCCCATCGTGACTGGCAACTTGATTGTTCCAGCGGGTGACAATCCTTCTCCAGTGAACCCATAAATGACTTGAGAGCACGGCTTCAAGTCATTGATAGATAGCTTCATCCTCTCAAAGAATGACTTATAAATAATGTTCACGAAACTCCCTGTGTCAACCAGACATCTCTTCACCTTCATATTCACAATTTGGACTGTCACAACAAGCGGGTCATTGTGAGGATATCTCACGTGTCGAGCATCATCTTTAGTGAAAGTGAGGGACTCACTTTTGTATCGTGGGTTCTTCGGTGGTCGTTCCTCCACTGCCATAACTTCGGAGGTTGATGCTGCATCCAACTCATGACGAAGGGTACGAGCATACCTCTCCCTTTCCTTATTGCTATCTCCAGTAAGATGTCGACCTCCACATATGGTGTCTAGTGTAAAGTCCGGGCTCAGGTTGCAGAGGTGGGGATCGTTGCCGCTTGAACCCAGGATTGTTATTACTTCCCTCTCCCTAGGTCTTCTCTACTCGATACTTCCTCAGTTTCCCCGATCGGAGGAGAAATTCTATCTCGTCCTTGAGATGATTACACTCATTCGTGTCGTGACCATAGTCTCCATGGAAGCGACAGAACTTGTTCATGTCTCTCTTACTCATCTCCTTTTTGATAGGTGGGGGTTTCCGGTAGGGACCTCTTGATGAGTTGCCAAATAGATCTCCGCTCGGCTCGCTGAAAGAGTGGTGTAGTTGGTGAATCGAGGTTCATACTTAGTTGGCTTGTCGTTTGGTCCCGACTTAGCCTTCTTCTCATTGTGGCGGTCAGACCCGTTATTCCCACGTTTCTTACCACCATTTTGATCATTTCCACCATTCTTAGGAGGATCAGTTGATCCGCTCGGATTGTTCAGGCCCTTCTCTCCCTTCTCGATCACATCATCCAAATTTATGTATTTGTCCGCCCGGTCCAAAAATTGTTGTAATGTTGAAATTGGGTTGCGATGAATGTTGTCCCACAAAGGAGTCCGATAGATAATGCCGGAAGAAATTGCCACCATCTTCCCCTCATCTCCAACTGCAGTAGCTCAGTTAGCTTCTTTCATGAACCTTTGTATGTAGTTCTTGAGAGACTCATCATTTCCTTGCTTAATATCTGCCAAGTGATTGGCATAAACAGGAGGGGTCTGAGCAGCACTAAACTGTCTGCAAAACTCCTTTCTAAAACTTTCCCAAGAAGTGATGGAGTTAGGCTTAAACTTCCAATACCACTCCTGGGCAATGTCGGACAATGTGGTGGGGAAGACTCTGCACCGATAGTCATCACTCACCCCGAGCAGCTCCATCTGATCTTCGAATTTCCCCACGTGCCTTATCGGGTCTGCCTTTTCTGTATAAACTGGCAGTACCGGTGCTTTGTATTTTGCTGGTGGTTGAGCTACTCTAATTCGAGCACAGAAAGGGCTGCCACTCCTGTGGTCTACTGGATCAATCGTAGATGGTCGTTTTGACAGACTCTCGACTGCTGCTGTCAGAGCATCAAGCTGGACTTGGATGCCTGGGGCCACTGCTTGGGACTCATTTTCAGGACCGCCTGGTCGGGCACTCCTATCCGGCAGACCATCATCGAGTATTTCTACTCGACTGGTAGGTCGGATTGGCTCTTGCCCTTCGACCAGGACAGTCCTTCTTCTATCAGCAATGGCGTCCCTTAGATCCTTCTAAGTGGTGTGCTTTCCCAATCGGTCGAACACTGTACTCCGAGTCTTCTCGGAAGGTTTTCTGGGTGGAACATGCTCCTTTCCACTGCGCTGGTTGGGATGCAATGGTGGCCTTCCTGTCTGAGCTGGTCGATCTTTTCCTCCTCGATAGTTGTCATTATTCTTCTCCTTCGACTGGTCAGTGTCATGACTGTCAACTTCATCACCCCCATGCCCATCTTTGAAGTGGGAAGTTTCTTTACCTCGAGGAGCTCTATTGTGCTCCTGCTCAGGAGGTGTTTTCTTGCTACCTGACTTATGACTTCCTAACCTGGAAGTCTCTGATCGGTGGCTTCTTGAGGGGGTTCTGGAGTTCCCCCTTTGAGTTGAGGCAGTGCCCAACCGGACTCCATCTTCCTCACGACTAGGTAGGTTACTACCACCCCTGCTTGGCCCGCGAGAGTGGGGTCTATCAGTGTTCTTACGACCAGCTTCTGTGGTCCTTGCTCCTGGGGTGGCTGCCACTCCAGGTGCAGCTTGGGCATTGGCCCGGGTCAGCTGCGTAGCTGCCTCCAGAGCGAGTGCAACCTCGCGATGTCGCATATCGGCCTCCTTTGGCTGTCGTCGGATCTCCTCACTCCTGGCGTCCATTTCCCGTCTTTGTTGCTCGAAAGCGGCATTCTGCCTAACTATTTCTTCAGCAAATGCCTCCTGTCTGGCATTGAACTGTGCCATCTCCTCTTGGAAGGCGCTCATGGCTTCCTGGAGCTCTTCAACCTCTGGGGTTACGTCCTCGAGCATGACTCTAGGCTCATTTTCACGATCTTGAAGGCTAGGACCTTCTGATCTGGTAGGCTCTTTAGAGGAGCCTGTCTTCTTGGAGGCCGCATTGGTGTTCTTAGGCGCCATAATACTTCAGGGACCGTCTGTCTTGCTCTTCAGGCTCTCAATGAAAGCACCAAAATGTTGACCACGTTTTTGGCCAACGACGCGTGAACGTCAAAAACGATAAAACCTTCAAGAGAAAAATAAACGACACAGACGATTTTATAGTGGTTCAGCCCCAATATGATGGTAATAGCCTAATCCACTTGGAGTAGTGATTATAGACTGCATTCAAGATCAGATGAACCTGAGTCAACTGAGTTTCTTTAGTGCAGATTCCAAGAATACAAGAATTCTCTCAATTACAAGTACTCTCTCTCTCTAGAAAATTCGGATCAAAGGTTCAAAATTCCAAAAGTCTCTTCTATGATGCCATAAGCCTTGTATTTATAGGCTTAGGATCGTACAGATGATATCCCCTATAATCGGGATATTTTATTATTCCCATTATATTTAAATTACAGTAATATTCAAAATGTAACAATTTACTAAATTTGTGGGATAAACAGAGAGATTCCCGCGTATGCCAAGACCGATTCTTGTTGAAGCGGTTTCTGGGAATTTTGACGTATTCCTGCTCTATCCAATCGACCCATATCTCACTCAAGTTGGTCGACCACACCTTCACTGGGCAGACACACTCTTGACTGAGCAGTCATGCACTTAGCTGGGCAGACATGCACTTAGCTGGTTGGTCATGGTCATGACCGATCGGCCAAGTTCATGCCTGGTCGGACAAAGTCATGTCTGGGCAGACAAGGTCATGCCTGGGCAGAAAAGGTCATTCCTGGGCAGACAAGGTCATTCCTGGGTAGACAAGGTCATGCCTGGGCGGCCAAGCATGTGACTGGTCGGACAAGGTCATGCCTGGTCGGTCATGACACTTCTCAAGCCAGTCAAAATTCTTCATCGGTCTACTGGGTTACTCCTAAGCCAGGTCACCCAACCATTCCTTGCCACTTGTCATTTCTATTGCCACATCATCATTTTCAAATTTTGGGGATAACACCGTCATATAAAAAACATAGAGTTGCAACTTATCCAAGTACCAAAAATAATAAAAATACATATAGATAGTGATTAAAAATATTCACTACTATATAATATACGTATATTTTATTTATTTTTGTTATTAAAATCTTTCTTTTATACAAAGCTTTTGATAATGTAACACAAAAAGAGAGGAAGAAGCACACCTCGAATTGAATCACAAAAAGTAGTTCTGAAAGAGCCTTCTATTCACACTCCTTAGCTAAAATAGGGAGTTAAGAAGATTTGAAAGTACACTAACCTCTTCCTTCCCATATCTACTATGCAAAATAGAGATTATCAAAGCAGATATCAGATTTTGCTCTCATTTTGTAAAAAATGAAATGCATCCCATTATGTATTTTAATGCAGGCTTTGTTTTATGTTCTTCGATTAAGATGTAATGTACTATGAGTTTAGTTTGATTTACGTAAATTTAAATAATTAATTACTATTTAATCAATCATACATACCATTGATCTTACCGTTGTGGGGTAAATGGGATGCATTCTTATTTTTTAAATAAAATTTTCTTTTTGTTAAGAGTTATTTAGCATTTGAACCACCTTTTTTTTTTTTTTTTAAATTTCGTCTTGTCGTCTAGCATCTAGAAAAATATTACCCCACATGGATATTTATATTTATTGTTAACGATATATCCCATATTCATGCACAAAAATTTACTTAATATAACATTTTTTAAATCTTTTTTTTTCAAGCGCACAATAATGGACAACTATGAAGGAAGCATAGACCCCATCGACTATCTAAGCTTCAACACCATCATGGTGGAGTTATATGATATATCTTTATTAGCTCGGTGCAAATGTTTCCCTACAACTTTTACAAGAGTAGCAAAACAATGGCTCAACAATTTCATGCACATTTTATGCACTAATATAAAATGGGTTATTCAGGATTCTCTAGGGGTGACATGAAATGCTTTTAAGGTCCTCACTCACTACAAGAAAAGAGGTCTATTGCGATGACTTTTGTCGTCACTGATATTCCACAATAGAAAAATAAAATGGAACGAATTTACCGAACAAAATTTTCTGGCTGAGTCGCGGACAAAGTCGCTCTCTTTAAGACGTTTCGCGGCTCTGCCCCAAGTGTGCACGGCAGTCTATCAACCACGCTGTCCCCAGGATAAAACAGCCTATGTACGAATCCTCCCTGCACCGAGAGGATCGTTCTTGTACACCCTTTATAAAATTGCTCTCTAAGAAATTTCGTAGAACCAAGAAAGAACTCTGTGTTTTTGTTGTATTTTTTCCAAAATGGTTCTATCTTATTTATACACAGAGAAATCCCCAAAACGGTCATAAAAGTTTTTTTTTCTTTAATAAATCAGAGGAGGATGAAGGATTAAAACGGCTAAAAAACGTTTATCTTCAATTAATAAAAATAAAACCGTTTTTGGTATTATTAAAATGAACGTTTTAAAATCAATTTAATTAATAAGATGATATAAACGTTTAGATACCTTTGTTTAAAAAAAAATAAAACGTTAATACGACACCACACCACCCGCCAGCTCGGCTCGGTCGGACGGACGGACGGACGGCGGCGCGCGCGCGTGTGTGGTGGTCAAGTGTGTGAGTCCTCACCCATTCGCACAAAACTGGGTACCCCTTGGGGCACACCCCAAGTCATTGCACTTGCAATATATATACACTCTATGAAAAGTGTTCCAAATCCATGTGGGACTTTTCCCATATCACACACAAATGTATCAATTTTTAATAATTCATAACAAAAGGTTCCAACAATCCCCCACTTGAATTTTTAAAAATATTTTCTTGAGCAATTTCAGAATCTATAAGAATGTGCATAAACAAATGTATCTTTCGATTTGAACATTTGCGTAGTGAATACGATTTAGATTATACTAGAGTGACACGTAGTCTTGAACTCTATTTCTAACATCGTACCACGCACCAACCTTTCAAGGGTGTAATCAAAACAGCCCGTGCGTTAATGGCCATGCACGTCTATCCCAGTATAGTGAATGCTCTAGAAATTTTGCCCAAATTCCATAGGAAGTGGCCCCACTTCCACATTCACGTAGGTGAGTCTATCAAGAGTACTCCTGTAGCTCGGTACTCCACTCCACATAGAGTACAGATCTCATTAAGAGTTTCTATTAACTCATCCTCTCATCGCTTCAGGAATTCATGCTTCTATTTGCTTTAATGGAAATAGCATGATTCAACTCATATCACTTCACAACTTGTTATTACCCATTGAACCTAGTTCTTGGGATCTCCAGTCTTTAGGTTGGGTTACCATCATGAGTGATTTATCATTCTAAGGGCAATAGTCCCATTCCCTTCGATGTTTTATGGACTTTCTCTCTAGCTAATCCTTTTGTCAAAGGATCTGCTAGGTTATCATCAGTGCGTACATGATCCACTCTAATAGCTCCTGTTGAGAGAAACTCTCTAACAGTACTATGCTTACGACGTATCTGTCGTCTCTTACCATTGTAATAACGGTTCTGAATTTTTGCAATAGCCGCGGTACTATCGCAGTGGATCAACACAGCTGGTATCGGTTTTTCCCATAAAGGGATCTCAACTAGCAGGCTTCTCAGCCAACCTACTTCTTCACTAGCTGTAGCTAGTGCTATCATTTCTGACTCCATGGTGGACTGTGTCAAAATAGTCTGTTTCTTTGATTTCCAAGAAACAGCTCCACCAGCTATACTAAAGATATAGCCACTTGTTGCTTTGGAGTCATCAGACAGAGAGTTCCAGTCTGCATCACTATAACCTTCGAGAACAGCTGGAAACTTCTGATAATGTAATCCAAGGTTCATGGTTCTCTTTAGGTATCTCATGACCCTTTCAATAGCATGCCAATGCTCTATACTAGGTCTGCTAGTAAACCTGCACAATAATCCCACGACATAGGCAATGTCGGGTCTAGTACAATCAGTGGCATATCGAAGACTGCCAATGATGCTCGCATAGTCAGATTGTCTTACACCGTCACCAGTGTTCTTAAATAACTTTACACTTGGATCATATGGTGTGCAAGCAGGTTTACAATCAAAGTAATTGTATTTCTTTAGAATCTTCTCAATGTAGTGAGATTGATCTAAAGAAATTCCCTTTTCGGACCTAGTAATCTTAATACCAAGGATTACATTCGCTTCTCCGAGGTCCTTCATATCAAAGTTAGCACACAAAAGAGATTTCACAACATTCACAGCATGGATATTCGAACCAAATATGAGCAAGTCATCCACATATAGACATACAATAGTGCAAATGTCATTATCAGATTTGTAATAGATGCATTTGTCACTTTCATTTACTTTAAATCCATGTGAGATAACTAAATTGTCAAATTTCTCATGCCATTGCTTAGGTGCCTGCTTAAGACCATACAGAGATTTATCTAACTTGCAAACCTTATGTTCCTGGCCATGGATCACAAACCCTTCCGGTTGATCCATATAGATTTCTTCTTCTAATTCACCATTCAAAAAAGCAGTCTTAACATCCATTTGGTGAACAACTAGATTGTGAATTGCAGCTAAGGAAATCAAAACTCTAATGGATGTTATTCTCGTAACAGGTGAAAAGGTGTCAAAGAAATCTATGTTTTCTCTCTGCCTAAAACCCTTGGCTACCAAACGAGCCTTGTATTTTTCAACAGTACCATCGGGTTTCAATTTCTTTTTCAAGATCCACTTACAACCTATAGGCTTACAACCAGGAGGTAAATCAACTAAGTGCCACGTTTTGTTAGACTCAAGAGACTCCATCTCATCATTTATTGCTTCTTGCCAGAGGTCAGCATCTAGAGAGCACAAGGCTTCTTGGAGGTTAGCAGGATCCTCTTCTAATGTATAGACACAGAAATCAGAACCATAATCTTTAGCAACTCTAGTTCTCTTACTTCTCCTAGGTTCTGATTCTCTATCCTCAATATGTTCATTATTCCTAATCACAGGAATGTTGCTAGTAGATGCGCCCCCACTATTTCTCAATTTAAAAGGGAATCTATGTTCATAAAAATCAGCATCATTTGATTCCACAATAACATGCGCATTTAAATCATAGAACCTATATGCTTTACTATTAATTGCATATCCGATAAATACACATTCATAGGCTCTACTTGCTAGTTTAATTCTCTTAGGATCAGGAATACGAACATAAGCCAGACAACCCCAAGTTCTAAAATAAGACAGGTTAGGTTGCCTATTTTTCAAGATCTCATAAGGTGAAACGTTACTTTTAGACTTATGAACTCTATTCAGCACATAACAAACAGTCAAAAGAATTTCACCCCACCAATGAGATGCAGCACCAGAATTTAATAAAATAGCCACAACAGATTCAGTAAAAGCTCGATTCTTCCTTTCAGCTTTACCGTTCATTTCAGGTGAATATGGTGCAGTGGTTTCGTGTACAATGCCATGTGAATTATAAAACTCAATAAACATGTTTGAATCATATTCAGTTCCTCTATCACTACGAAACCTGTTAATTTTCTTATTGAATTGATTCTCAATTTCAGTCACAAATAATTTGAACATGTCAAGCGCATCACTTTTATTTTTCATCAAGTACACATAAGTAAAGTCAGAACAATCATCAATAAAAGTGATAAAATAACGTTTACCATTCCTAGTTAACGTTCCGTCAAGTTCACAAATATCTGAATGAATTAAATCTAGTGGCTCAGATTCTCTAGTAACAGATTTATGAGGAGTCTTAGTTATTTTTGCTTGACTACAAAAATCACATTTTTCAAAATCATTTTCTGACACTTTAGGAATCAGTCCTATGTTACTCATGTTCTTAATAATGCGCTTATTAACATGACAAAGTCTAGCATGCCAACCATTAAAATCACACAACATATAAGCAGAAGGAGAAACTTTATTGGATTCAACATTTAACTTAAACATACCATCAGTAGCATAACCCTTCCCAACAAAAATACCATTCTTAGTGATGGTGTACAAATCAGCCCCAATAGTTTGAGTAAACCTAGCCTTATTAAGCAGAAAACCAGAAACCAGATTCTTTCTCATCTCAGGAGTATGCATTACATCTTTCAGTAATAAAGTCTTTCCTGAGGTAAACTTAAGCTCCACATTTCCCATCCCAGCAACAATAGTGGTGTGGGAATCTCCCAACAGCACTTTCTTATCATCAGCAGCAGTGTATGTTTTAAACATAGCACGATCATAGCAGACATGGCGAGAAGCACCAGTGTCTACCCACCACCCATCTGATCCACCAATAAGGTTGATCTCAGAAATCATAGCTATAAAAGCTTCTTCAGTCAAGTTAGCCTGCGGAGCAGTGCTTGGCTTGTTCCTACACTTACGTGCCATATGACCTGGCTTGTTACAAACGTAACAAAGGAATTGTCCAGAGTCATTCTATTTAGGTGGAGGCTGTTGCCTTCCATGTTGGTTCCTGTTATGGTTCCAATTCTGATTGTTGTTTCGAGGATTGTGCTGGTTGTTGCGGTTGGGATTTGAATTCGCGTTGCGGTTGGAATTTGAATTCGAGTTGCGGTTCTGATTCTTAAAAGTTTTTCCATTTGGCTTCAGAACCGCAGGTGTGAGCTTCTTAGGGATGCTGTTAGAGACAACAAGCACCTCTTCTTTCTGGTCTTGTTTCCTTGCTTCCTCCTCGATACGAAGGCGGGTGATCAAACTTTCTAAGGAAAATTCCTTAGTCTTATGCCTGAGAACATTTTTAAGGTCCTTCCAGGAAGGAGGTAATTTGTCAATTAAAACAGCAACTTGAAACTGTTCATCAAGGGCCATACCTTCCGAGATAATCTCATGAGCAATTTTCTGAATTTCGTGAGATTGGGCCTCCACAGATTTGTCATCAACCATCTGATACTTCAGGTAGCGACTAACAACGTATTTTTTAGTCCCCGCCTCCTCTGTATCGTATTTATTTTGCAGCGCCTCCCAAATCTCCTTTGCTGACTTGTCTGAGTTATAATAGTCATATAGATCATCAGATAAACCGTTAAGAATAAAATTCTTACATAGGAAATCGTTTTCCACCCATGAGTCCAAGTCCTTCTGTTGCTTCTCACGTTCAGTCTGATTGTCCTTGTCGGTCGAGGCTTCAGGGACAACCGGCTTGAGAGCAGTGAGCACAAACGCCACCTTCTTCATGGTCAGATAAAAAAGCATCTTCTGTTTCCAACGCTTAAAGTGCAAACCCTCAAAGCGAAATGGTTTGTTAATATCAACAGAGGTAGAACAAGAAAATTCATCGGTCGCAGCCATAGCAGAACAGAACGTCTTAAAATTGATATTCCACAATAGAAAAATAAAATGGAACGAATTTACCGAACAAAATTTTCTGGCTGAGTCGCAGACAAAGTCGCTCTCTTTAAGACGTTTCGCGGCTCTGCCCCAAGTGTGCACGGCAGTCTATCAACCACGCCGTCCCCAGGATAAAACAGCCTCTGTACGAATCCTCCCTGCATCGAGAGGATCGTTCTTGTACACCCTTTATAAAATTGCTCTCTAAGAAATTTCGTAGAACCAAGAAAGAACTCTGTGTTTTTGTTGTATTTTTTCCAAAATGGTTCTATCTTATTTATACACAGAGAAATTCCCCAAACGGTCATAAACGTTTTTTTTTCTTTAATAAATCAGAGGAGGATTAAGGATTAAAACGGCTAAAAAACGTTTATCTTCAATTAATAAAAATAAAACCGTTTTTGGTATTATTAAAATGAACGTTTTAAAATCAATTTAATTAATAAGATGATATAAACGTTTAGATACCTTTGTTTAAAAAAAATAAAACGTTAATACGACACCACACCACCCGCCAGCTCAGCTCGGTCGGACGGACGGACGGCGGCGGCAGCGCGCGCGCGTGTGTGGTGGTCAAGTGTGTGAGTCCTCACCCATTCGCACAAAACTGGGTACCCCTTGGGGCACACCCCAAGTCATTGCACTTGCAATATATATACACTCTATGAAAAGTGTTCCAAATCCATGTGGGACTTTTCCCATATCACACACAAATGTATCAATTTTTAATAATTCATAACAAAAGGTTCCAACAATCCCCCACTTGAATTTTAAAAAATATTTTCTTGAGCAATTTCAGAATCTATAAGATTGTGCATAAACAAATGTATCTTTCGATTTGAACATTTGCGTAGTGAATACGATTTAGATTATACTAGAGTGACACGTAGTCTTGAACTCTATTTCTAACATCGTACCACGCACCAACCTTTCAAGGGTGTAATCAAAATAGCCCGTGCGTTAATGGCCATGCACGTCTATCCCAGTATAGTGAATGCTCTAGAAATTTTGCCCAAATTCCATAGGAAGCGGCCCCACTTCCACATTCACATAGGTGAGTCTATCAAGAGTACTCCTGTAGCTCGGTACTCCACTCCACATAGAGTACAGATCTCATTAAGAGTTTCTATTAACTCATCCTCTCATCGCTTCAGGTAGATACCTTTGTTTAAAAAAAATAAGTTAATACCACACCACACCGCCCGCCAGCTCAGCTCGGTCGGACGGACGGCGGCGGCGGCGCGCGCGCGTGTGTGGTGGTCAAGTGTGTGAGTCCTCACCCATTCGCACAAAACTGGGTACCCCTTGGGGCACACCCCAAGTCATTGCACTTGCAATATATATACACTCTATGAAAAGTGTTCCAAATCCATGTGGGACTTTTCCCATATCACACACAAATGTATCAATTTTTAATAATTCATAACAAAAGGTTCCAACAGTCACTGTAGGTATGGTAGTCATCGCTGAAGGTTTTTTGCGATGACATGTCCTCACAAAAATATTGTCGTTGTAGATATGTATGTGTAGGGTCCTACAGCAACGACAATGACATCGTCGCTATAGAGTTGTGCTGCAGCGACGACATGTCAGTCGCAGTAAAACATCTTCTTCTTTTTTGTCAAAATGATCTATTGCGACATGTTGTCGCTATAGGGATGTAATTTTTTCAAATTTTGAATTTGTAAAAACTCCTACTGTGACTACATGTCATCGCAGTAGGTCAGAAAATTCACTGCTCTTTAGCGAAGACATGTCATCGCCGTAGAGGCGTGGGTTTCTCTGGCCTACTGCGATGACATGTGATCGGAGTAGATGCACGAAACTGTCAATTTTCGCGTTCTGCATTAGCTCTACTACAACGACATGTCGTCACTGTAGATATATTTTTAAAAAATATTTTGTTTAAAGAAAATCTAATTTAATATTAATAAAAAGTTATAAATATTTAACATAAATAAATATGAAATTAAAATTAAAATAACTTTGTTCAACTTAATACAAAAGTAGGTAGTACTGAAAATGTAAAAAAAAACACAAAATATTAATAAGTTCAAAAGCATAATCAAACTAAATGTCATCTAAATCAATCTCAAAGTTGTCATCATCATTAGGCTGCAATGGTGGTTGTTGTGGTGGAATTTTGCCCGAGACTGTAAAGTTTGCTATCATGAATTGAATCATATTTATGACTAAGTTAATAGATTGAAATTGTAGGACTGGAGTGTTCGGTTTGGAAGTTTGATTAAATTATTGTATTTGGAGAAAGTTGTTCTATGTTCCCAAACTTTTGGAGTGCTTTCTATTACTTTAGACCCAAAAAAATGTCATTATAGATACCTACAACAAATAAAACTCATTTTTTCATTTCAATTTAAGTGAAAATTCTTATGTATTTTACACTACATTGTGTAAATTTCTTAATCATTATACTTATTCAACCTCAACATGTATTGCATATATGTTCAAGAATGTGATAAGGTACTATTTAATTTACTAATTTAATTGTATTCGTCAGTTTTTTGACATGTTCGTACATGCACTGTATTTTTATATTAATTACCTTAATAAATTAAAATTTTATTAACTGATGCATAAATTAATAATTTCTCAGTAAAATAATATTCGATTAAATAATAAATTTTCATGGTCCCAATTTTTTTTAGAAGTTTTACTACAATGAATATCGTTATTAAAAAAAATAAAGTAATAATTGATTTACGTATCTTAAAGAGAATTGTACCCTACTCGTGAGATATAAAAACTACCTCACTACAAATTCTTCCTATATTATTATTTGTACATTTAATTTATTTTCTTAATAAATTAAAAAAGTACAATTTTTCCAAAATAATTTTAAAAAAAATAACGCCTATTATGTAATCCTTCAGTTAGTTTTGAGGGATTACATACCTCAACACGTTGTTTGCCCTTGGATTTAAGAATAGACCGAAAGGTTTGTGAGATGTGAATTGGAAAGAATGGGTAAATATAAAATTGAAACTGGTAACCGGCTCCACTTTTTATTTTTATTGTGCCATTGCTTTATTTTAATTTGGTAAAGTAACTTGCCGCTTCTTCCACTGATGAAGGCTGTTATGATCTGCACATTACGTTTAATAGAGATTAGCAGATAATCAGTCCGAAAGCTTTAATATTTTATGTTTTTTTTTTTAATTTCTTTCCTCCGATTTAGTTGAATGGAGAAGGATAGTGATCGCTTGGCCGAATAGCTTTGTATTTATATAAAAGCAATATATAAACACAAAGTAAATAGGACGAATATAGAAATGGAAGATGATGTGGTCATATAAGTAATGAGAGTATTGATAAAGATCAGAGTGTAGTGATACTCAGAGGCACAACATCATCATCACATAAGCCAATTAACAGGTGGCCATGACCAAACAAGATGATGTGGTCATGCTTTTTCGATGCTCCAGTATACAATTATGAAACTTAATTTTTAACAAAAATAATATTTTTTCGATGTAATTTCGATACAAAATTAATTGTATTTTTATGCGAAATCGATAGTGTTTTGATGTTTTTGCGATGCAATCACAAAATAGTTTTTTTTTACCAACACTACAACAAAATAGAGGTTTTATGACTTTAATTGGGAGACATTGGAAGTCTACAATGTCTCCCACTTAGTGAGACGTTGTTGCTAGGGTCATTGTAGGTATATATCCCACGTCTCCCATTGGGAAACGTGCCTCACTTCCCACGTCTCCCACTGGGAGAGTCAAACGTTGACTTTCCACCTCTCCCATTGGGAGACGTGGGAAGTCTCCCACCTCTCCCAATGGGAGACATTGAAAGTCTCCCACATTTAAAAAAAATAAATTAAATAAATTTATAATTAATATTATTTTAATTTGATTTAATAATTAATTAAATTGAAATAATATTAATTTAAATTGAAATTATTTTAATCTAAATTGAAATTACTTTAATAATCAATTAAATTGAAAGAAAAAAAATATATTTGTTAGATATATACAAGAAATACAATATTTGTTAGAAATATTCAAAATGAACAAATATTGCATTGTGTATGAAGAAAGAGTTAAAAAATTAAAAAAAAAAACCTATCAACGAGGTCGGTAACTTTGGATTATCGGCAACATATATGTCGCCCATTCTTGTCGCAACTCATCAATTTGTGCCTCTGTATATGATGTGCTTGTTAGCTGCAAGAAATATAAAGTAAACTATATTAATTAATTATTTTATTACATTTATAGTTTCAAAAATAATTTGTAAATTTTAATTAATAATACCGTTCTCAAGTAATGCCCGGGACTCGCATGTTCAATCAAATCCTTCAACATACTCATTAAGTATGTTGACGCGGTTCTTCGCCAACAGGTAATTAAGAGAAAGAGAGAAAGAGATTAGTGCTGAAAGTAGAACCGTCACAAATGAAATCTTAGAGGATGAACTAGGTGACTCAAGACACGTTTTTTAAGTGGTTCAAAGGTTAAAATCCTTCTACTCCACTAGTCAATATTATTCATATATTCTGGGTAATTGGTTTACAAAGTATATGGCTCTTCAGAGACTATTTTTTCCAACCCCTATCAACTCCCAGGGTCCCCATATTTATAGAAGGCACCTGGAAGTTGGTAGGGACGTCATCCCGTGACCTTACCATTTGTCATATCAACTCTGTAACATTTATGATTAATTCCTAAACCTGACACATAAGTGTGGTCTAATCAGTATGTAAGGAGATATTGGGCCGCACGGCCCAACCCAGCCGTGGGTGTCTGAATGCGCACGTTCCTGCTGCGTGTCCGAGAAGTCAGGGGGATATCGGACACGTGATGTCAGATATATGCACGTTTATCTTGCGTGTGTTGATTTTACAAAGGGTCAGAGATCCATGGCCAGCTCGTACCACGAGCTGCTTCCCTGAACCGGCTTTCAGCCTTCAGGCCTTCTGATGCCTTCCTCCAGTCTTGGGGGCCCTTGGCGAGCCTTTGAGGATCTCCAACCTTCAGGCCTTCTGATCCCTCGAGCTAAGAAGGTACGATCTGGAAACAGGATCTCCGGCTTGGGGGAGTCCTCGGACTAAACCATGATTAGTCTGAGGCTCGACCTGCTAATCAGCCCGTGGGAAAACCAGGGTGTACAAAGTAGTATCCACATGCCACATTGTCCGGTTGGTGTGGACACTAATTATTTAAAAATATGAGTAATTTATTATTAAATTGAAACTTTTTAAAAAATGCATACATATTATTCTACTTAATTATTATAAAAAATTTCTGTTAAAGTTACTTACCTGAGGTTGCTTAATGCGTAGAGTATGAGGGATCTCGACATCAGGAAGATTCATAGAGAAAAAAAAGATTGAAAGCGCTGACGATCACTGATACAATCTCCTCACAGTTATTTAGCTCTGAATTCACCGGATCACAACAATAAACATGGTATGCATATGGTGCCAAAATAAGCAACATCCAATGTTCACTGTATAAGAAAAACAAAAAAATTATAGCTCAAATGTTAAACAAAGAAATTATTGATATGGGTCGGAAAAATGACAACTTTTTAAACTTACCCATGGTTCCAAGGGACAAGCATAACTTGTTCTTTTGATTTTACGTCATTGCAACGTCTTAACAGATTCTGAACACGATCGTCGAATGAACTCCCTTGAGTGGCGACGATATTAGGATTGACAAATAAAAACTTATTTTGGCGACCTTGTTGTACCACATATCTGTAAATTAACCTAATATAAAAATATGAAAAATTGTTATATGAATGAATAAATCAAATTAGAAAATTAAATGAACAAACTTATTTGTGAGATATATACCTTATGTAGCTGACGAGTACTGCTTGTCCAATCTTCTCCTTTCGAGCAAACTGAAGTATGTCATCCTTAAATATATAACAGTGAGACATATCCTAATCAAAAACTTCAGACTCTATGCCTAGATTGACACACTCTCCATCATCCCAATGAGATACGATATTCTGTAATCGTTCCAATGGAGTGTGGGCCAATTGTGTTGGAGGAGTTTGTTGTCGTCTTCTTTCTCGAGGTTGTTGTGTTGATGGAGCTCTTGGTCATTGTGATTTGGTCCTACTTGTAGAGGGAGTCTGTATACAATTATATCAACAATTAAAAAAATTACAAACAAATATAGAATTGTAAAGATAATTATGTAAAAACATGGCATCACCTCATGAGTTACATCTTCAGATATAATGACAAAATCCTTAGGCCACGCTATTGGCGTCCCAATGGCCTGAGCAACTATGTACATATCCAAATCAGGATATGCAAAATGGAGAGGACAGGTTGGCTTAAGAACACTCGCAATCATAACTTGGAAGTTGTTGCCTGCCTCTCTTTCAATGAGTGTACCTGATGCAACAATGTTTGAAACCGAACCAATTGCTAATTGGCATGCTCGGCCCTGCGTAAGAAACATATTATATACAAATAATCATGTTGAAGCAGTAAAGAAATTTATTTGGTTTCAGAATATTCAAGAAAGTTTAATTACCTCTTGCAAAAGCGGTTGTAGTGCAACAATGTGGTGTTCTGCTTGAGGCACTACTGGGTCTGGAGTATAGTAGGACGCCTGCGCTGGTGGCACTGGTGGGTCGGGCACATAGTATGATGATGGCGCTGGTGGGACTCCAACGTTAGATCCTGACCCGCTCTGTTGGGCCAATAATTTTCTCAAGAGCTCATCTTGTTGTTGAAGGCGCTCTTCTAGGTGTTGTGCTTGTTGGCGATGCTCTTCTTCTTGTTTTCGAAATCTTTCTTCAAATTCCTTTCTAATGTCGTCATTCGAAGAAGAGGCTTTTGATTTATTTTTCGTTGAGGTAGGTGTTGGAGTATTCCAGTATACTGAGCGGGACACACCGTGTCCTCCAGCCCTAACACGTCCTCGAGGCTCAGGAGTGCCCAACGCCCTCGTCAGGACATCATCAGGGCCATCAGGTGCCCATTTACCCTCAGCTTGGAGTTGCCGGTAATGATCCTGTGAAACAATATTCACAGAAAGTTATATATATATAAGCTAATAATTTGACATATCAACATTATTAAATATGAGCACTTACAATATTTTTTTGAATCTCAGAGGCCTCTCCAATGAGCTCTCCTTTTGCATTCCGACGACCCATGCTCCATAAGTCTGCCCTATCAAGTTCAGTCAGACTTTTCCCACTTTGTTCCATTAACATCTCTTCAATACGCACATAGCCTCCTCTAGAGAGGTTGTGATTGTATTTATTCAGTACTCGATAATTTTGCATCTCCTCTCTCTTTCTTTGCCACTTGGGAGTTAATCTTGAGTTCACAAACGTTAACCATTCATCCGGAGTTATGACATTCTCAAATCCAAATGGCAAAGCTGGCGGGAACTCATTTGGGTATTTTTTCAAAGCGTCGTAAACGTGTATCCTTGTAAGATTAGTCTTCCAATTTCGGAAGTACTTTCCCGCATCCTTCAACATTTGTTGCTTTTGTTTGGGGTCCAAATAATAAGTTTTCTGCAAGTTTGAAAGTAATAAGAAGCATATTATCAAAATAATATATATTTTAAAAACATTAAATGAAATATAATTAATAAAAATATACCTTCATTGTGTCGCATATTTTATTTTTATCCACCACACTAACATCTTTCCAACTGTTAATGTTGATGGACACAGTTGCTCGAACAACTGATCCAAGCTGTGATGAAACATTACTTCTAGATCCACCCACTAGTTGACCATACTCATTGTATTCAACAGGAGTAAGATGTCCTTCACTCCTTTTTTTGGTGTTTCTAGACATCCATGTACGTCCTCTCACAGATTTATTTTCTTGCTCCACTGACTGAGAATGAGGGCGTTGCTCTCCCTCATCAGAACTACCACCAAAAGGATCAGCCTCCATCTGTGAAACATAAATATCATTATTATAACAATTTTGGACACTCATAATCAAAAGATGAAACACATTGTGATAACAACTAAGAATTTCACATATCATAAACATATGAAACCTATCAAATGGTACCTCAAGACCTATTATCATCAACCCACAATCCTTCACCATTTTCACGGAAACAAATACAATCATCATCAACTTCGTCATTATCTTCTATTGCGGTGAATATGACAAGTTCTTCTTCGAGAGGTATATCATGTAAATCACCATTTTTAATGTTCCATTCTCTTGTTTGCGTTGGAAGAACAATTGACCATTGGTTGTCTGAAGGATCATTCACATAAAATACTTGTTTCGCTTGTGAAGCTAATATAAATCGATCAGATTTGTGCCCAATTCGATTTAGATTAACTAATGTGAAACCAAAATCTTCATATATTATGCCGCTGTCACTTTTCACCCAATCACAAAAGAAAACAGGTACTCGAGTTGTGATATAATCTAACTCCCAAATTTCATTAACTACTTCATAAAAAGTCATATCACATTCAACTGGATTTTTATCTTTTGCACTAGAGACTTGCACAGTTTTAGCAACAAGGCTAACACCACTGTTTTGTGTGTTTCTGTTGTTATCGCGCTCACTAGTGTTAAATAGAGTACCGTTAATCATGTATGATGAAAACTTGATGACATTAACTGAAGATCCTCGAGAAATCCACTTAACAATGTCTGAAACCTTATTTGATGTGTTTTGTAATTCTGACACAACCTATCAAATCAACATACCAAAAACAACCAAAAATGTCATCTTGTAATTAAGTACTAATTAATGACAACTTTCAATAATCAACACAATTTACCTTTTGTTCTATCCAACTACTAAAAGTTCGATAATGTTCGTCTTGTAACCATTTTGAGTTCCTTGACTTGGATGGAAATTTGGTCTTTATCCAATTAAAATGTTCCCTTCAATTATAAATATGTTGTTAAACAATTGAATATACAAAATTACACAACTTAAACTTAATGTATTATATGAATATAACTCACTCGATATAAGGTTGAATTTCATTTATATTCTGCAACAAAAGACGATGCGCTTCATCTAGAAGATCTCGACTTACTGTGCATACAACGCTACCACGACGACTCTGAAATCTCAACATTTTCAACATCATTTAACCCAATTTTCTGTACACCAGTCATGTATTCAGAACAAAATTCAACTGCCTCTTCTGCAATATAACATTCGACGATGTATCCTTCCGGCCGACTTCTATTCCTAACATACCCCTTAAGAATCTTCATATATCGCTCAAATGGATACATCCATCTTAAATAAACTAGACCACAATATCTTAGTTCTCTAACCAAGTGAACTGTCAAATGGATCATTATATCAAAAAATGCCGGCGAGAAATATTTCTCCAACTCACACAATACCTCAACAATTTCATCTCTTAACTTAGGTAACTTTAGCGGATCAATCACCTTACAACACAGTGACTTGAAAAACAAGCATAACCTTGTGATTACATCTCGAACTCTCCTAGGCAACACAGATCGAATGGCCACTGGTAGCAAATGTTGCATTAGAATATGACAATCGTGAGATTTCATGCCAGGCAGAATACAACTTTTCATGTCTACCAATGACCTTATATTTGAGGAATATCCGTCTGGAACTTTTATATTAAACAAACATCTGCAAATTTCCATTCTTTCTTCTTTAGTAAGAGTGTAAGCTGCAGGAGGTAAATATGTTCGTCTCTTATCTGGTTTTGGAGTCAATTCATCCCTTATACCCATTGCAACCAAGTCTTGTCTAGCCTTAATTCCATCCTTAGTTTTCCCAGGAATATTCAACAAAGTGCCAATCAAACTATCACATACATTTTTCTCAATGTGCATAACATCTAAATTATGACGTATAAGTAAGAAAGGCCAATATTCAAGTTCGAAGAAAACAGATTTATTTTTATAACACCCTTTTGGCTCCTCCACAACCTTGGCCTTGCGACTACGTTTCATCTTTGTAGGTGTACGAACTTTGGGCTTCCCTAACTTGAACACAATTTTAGACATCTTCTCAAGTACTTGGATCCCATTCAATGGCTCAGGAGCCTCTTCAAACTCTTGTTTACCATTGAATGCCTTCTTCCAAATCCGAAGTTTATGCGTATTAGGCAAGAACTTCCTATGTCCCATATAACATATTTTCCGAGAGTGTTTCAAGTATTCAGAACATGTTTTTTCTTGACAAATGGGGCAAGCTTTATATCCTTTCACACTAAACCCAGATAAATTTCCATAAGCAAGAAAGTCATTAATTGTCCACAATAAGACCGCTCTAAGATTAAATTCTTCCTGCCTATACGCATCATAAACCTTAACCCCTTCATCCCACAAAGTTTTCAAGTCATCTATAAGAGGAGCTAGATAGACGTCAATATCATTACCAGGTTGTTTAGGTCCTGATATCAACAAGGTCAAAATCGTAAACTTTCTCTTCATACACAACCATGGGGGTAGATTGTAAATAACAAGCATAACAGGCCAACAATTATACTTACTGCTAAGGGATGCCTGTGGATTAAACCCGTCAGTCGAAAGACCTAGACGAATATTACGATATTCATTTCCAAAAGAAGACCACTTCAAATCAACTCTCTTCCAAGCAAGGGTGTCAATTGGATGTCTTAATTTACCATCCTTTATTCTTTCATTAGCATGCCACGACAAACTTTTAGCATGTTCGGCATTTCTAAACAATCGGATGAAACGAGGAATTGGCGGAAGGTACCACAAAACTTGGGCAGGTACTCCTTCCTTGACATCGTCACCATTTCTTTTCTTTTGCCATTGTGACTCACCACAAGTAGGACACGATTTTGCGTCTGCAAAACTATTTCGATATAATATGCAATCATTAGGACATGCATGAATTTTTTCGTACTGCATGCCTAATGAGCATAACGTCTTCTTTGCCTCATAAAATGAAATTGGAATTTCATTAACTTCAGGCAATAACTCCTTCAAGAAACCAAATAACTCAGTAATGCTTTTATCACTCCAGCCATGTTTATCTTTTAGATTGTACAACCTAAGAAGCGTAGATAATTTTGTAAATCTTGTACAACCAGGGTAAATTGGTTTCTCGGCATCATTAAGGAGTGTCTCAAACTTATTTGGGTCTACTCCTGATCCATAATGTGCGTCGTCAATCATTTCATCTAATGGATCTCAGTTCTCCTCCACTATATTCCTCCTCACTCCTTTTGGTCTACTTGGCAGAGTTGGAGCAATCGGAGCTATCTCCCCATGGTAATACCAAATTCTGTAACTCTTGTCGATCCCATTGAAATATAAGTGCTCTTTAATCTTTTTAAGATCCATCTTTTTAACATTTCCACACTTAAGACATGGACAATAAGTAAAATTTGGGTCTTTCACATTTTTTGAACAAAACCTTAAGAACAAATCGACCCCGTTCCTATATTCCGCAGATAACCTATTCGCTGACATCTACTGTTTATCCATATATTCTCCTATGTCTATGGAAAAGAAAAGAAACAACACTAAATAAGCACGTGATAAATTTGTATGTCTATATAAAACTAATTTTTTATTATCCTAGATAAAATCGGGTAGCATTTCCCCTATAATAGTGACCTAACCATCTGCATGTGAATATCAAAATAAACAATTCAAACAACATACAATAAGTTTCTTCCTTATAGAATGTCTATATAAAACTAATTGTTTATTATCCTAGATAAAATCGGGCAGCATTTCCCCTATAATAGTGACCTAACCATCTGCATGTGAATAGCAAAACAAACAATTCAAACAACATACAATAAGTTTCTTCCTTATAGCTCCACAGCACACGGTCAAATTTCTCAGAACCTACTTCACTAATACACACAAGTTCTCAACCTTCCGTTATCACCGCAACACACAATTTTAATCTCAGAACCTACTTCACTATGGATGAATATTTAAGATATTCAAACTCCTCTAATATTTGTTTAATAATATTAAAAGTAGAAGTAAGAGAATATATATGTACCTCTTGCAATCTTTAATCCAAAAGCTAGCAAAATTACTTCACTTAGTAATCAAATTCGCTATTAAATCCACAAACCAATAAAATTTAATTAATAAATAAAACATCACTAAATATCTAGCAATATATAACGTATTATTGTAATTTTAGAAACTTAATTACCTCAAATGTGTGATTGATATAGGAATTTTGATGCAAAATACTCTCTAAAATCTCACCACAAAAATCACAACCTATGAAATTAAATTAATTAATATGTTAAACATTACTAAACAAATATCACTAAATATCTAATAATAGTAAATGATATTGGTAAACAAATAAAAAAAATCCCAATGTGCCGCTAATTATAACCTCAACAAAAAATCAATATAAAATTTCATAACCTAAAAACTTAATAATAAACAAAAACATAAAAAATTTCATATATTTATATTTAATAAATTTATTTTAACATAACTATATATATAACAAAATAGTTACAATTTAAAAAAAAATTCAAATATATACAAAAATATATCTAAATTTCGAAATAAAAAATGATAAAAATTTAAAAAAATCATGAACATATATACTCTAATGAATTCTATACAATGTGATAGGTTAAATTAAAAAAAAAACTAAAAAATCATAAATCCCTAAAAACTTCCATGGAAAAACCACAAAATACTACAATGTATATGAAAAAATGCATAAAAATGTAAAATTAACACAAAATCATGTATATTACTCATCCTAATGCAAAACCTATGATTTATTTGCAAAATAATTAACAAAAAATCAAGAAAATAAAAAAAAAACTTACCTTAGAACCCTAAAAACGCAGCCCCAAATCGCCCAATTCTTCTCTGGTTTGCTCTCGGGTTCGTGTGAGGAAGAAGAATGCTAATATATGCTTGTTTTATAAGTGGAGACATCCAACGTCTCCCATTGGGAGACGTGGGACACGTGGCACGTCTCCCAGTGGGAGACGTTGGATGTGCATGGGACTACGTCCAACGTCTCCCACTGGGAGACGTGCCACGTGTCCCACGTCTCCCAATGGGAGACGTTGGATGTAGTCTCATGCACATCCAACGTCTCCCACTGGGAGACGTGCCACGTGTCCCACGTGTCCCACGTGTCCCAGTAGGAGACGTTGGATGTACCCATAAACACTACCTTAGCCTATTTCCAACGTCTTCCACCATTTTTAATGTCTTCCAATTGAAGCCATTAATATGCACTTTCAATGTCTTACACCATTAGACATTTATAACCCCTGATAAGTTTTAATGTCTTACACCAATGGTGTAAGACATTGTAGGGAGTCATTGTATATCAAATTTGTTGTAGTGCAAAACGATATTTTTTCGACACAAAATCAATGTTTTTTCGATGCTAAATCGATACTTTTTCGATGTAAAATCAATATTGTTTCGATGTTTTTATAATACAATAATAAAAACTTGAGTTTTTTTTTTGCTAAAACAATTTTTTTTTCCGATATAATTTTGATGCTATGCATGAAATTTCCATTTTAAAACCGGTTTTACCAAATCAAGTCACCAGGGGCTACAGTAATTAGTTCCTTTGTCCCATTTGGGATAATCTAAAACCTCACCTGAAATTGCAGTGAGGTTTTACATAATACTTGTTGACCTTATTTTCTATTTTATCAATTAAAGGACTTTGGAAAAAGGGTAGGTCTTTCACCTTTGAATTCAATATTTTGATGGGAAGAGAAGTCAAAATTATTAATGAGGAGAGTGACTGAAATATTTAAAGTGAGGCCCACCTCCCATGTGTAATTTCGCCAGTACATGACCTCGAGGCCCACCGTTCGCATTGACTCATGGTTCATGCATTGACCAGCATTTCTTTTTGAGTTGTTCCATCACCCTTCATCGCCATAGAATTATTAAAGTTTAGAAAAAACAAAACAAAGAATTATAAAAGATTACGTACAGATAGAGAGAAAAGGTTATGTGTATATTTATTTATATATAAAGAGAGATAGATCTACCTAGGACAAATTGAAATTGGTGAATGGCGTATTGGTCAAGCATGCTGTTGCTGTTGCTGCTTCTGGCGTTGTTGGTCGAGGTTGGAGGAGCCAAGTGTGGATGGAACGACACAGCTATCAGATTCCCCTTTGGACTCAAACATGACCAAGATCAGTCAGCCTACCCTGGGTTCGAGTTATCTTGCAGAGGCGAACACACAGTTCTTGAGTTCCCAAAATTATCTTTGAAGTTCTTCGTTCAAGATATTGACTATAGAGCTCAAAGAATTAACCTTTACGACCCTGATAATTGCATTAAGAGAAAGCTTTTAGAAATCCCTGACTTACCATCAATTTCTCCATTTCTTTTCGCCGGAGATGAGCTCACTAGTTATTCCTTGTTCAATTGTTCTATCGAAGGAGTTAGCGGACTCTATTACAAATCCAGATCTTGCCTTGCTGGCCCTGGATATCTTATTTATTATGCAAAATCTCAAACTGCAATTGAAGACTTGCCCTTATATTGTTCCAAGTTGAATAACTTCACTACACCCTTTCTAGATGTACTGGATAATGATAATGATGATAACGAACTAATTTTGAGATGGCTTGAACCAAATTGTAAACATTGTGAAGAAAATGGGAAGAGTTGCCGTCTCAATAATCCCACCAATCTCAAATCAATTGAATGTTTTCATCATGAAGGTAACATTTATTGATTTCCACTACTCGCTCTCTACTTGCAAGTTCTAGAGCTTGTGTTAATTTCCTTTATACACAGTATCTTGATTGTGTACTTGTATTATTTCAGATAAACCTATGAATCTTATGGCTATTATTGGTGAGTCGTATTATAGCCTTATAGGAACAATAATGATTTATTAGACTCATATCGTGGATCTTCATAACCGTGATTTCCCCCCCTTTTCCTATAGATACAACCCTTGGTGCGGCAGTCCTGACAGTGGTACTTATTCTAGTTTATCATGCTCGCAACTCTAATAAACAGGCAACCGAGCATAAACTGAGAATAGAGAGATTTTTGGAGGATTACAACGCTATGAAACCAAGCAGGTATACACATGCTGATATCAAACGAATGACTAGTCAATTCAGGGAAAAATTGGGGGAAGGAGCTTACGGAACAGTTTACAAAGGAGAGCTCTCTGCTGATGTTTTGGTCGCAGTGAAAATCCTTAACAATTCAAAAGGAAATGGAGAAGAGTTCATAAATGAAGTTGGTACAATTGGTCGAATTCACCATGTCAACGTGGTTCGTTTGGTTGGCTATTGTGCGGATGGAGCCAATAGAGCTCTTGTTTATGAGTTCTTACCAAATGGGTCATTGCAACAATTCATATCTTCACCAGATTCTGTACATTTCCTTGGATGGGAAAAGTTGAAAGACATTACTTTAGGCATAGCTAAAGGAATTGAATACCTTCACCAAGGATGCGACCAACGAATTCTTCATTTTGATATAAAACCTCAAAATGTTTTGTTGGACGACAACTTCACTCCAAAAATTTCAGATTTTGGTTTGGCCAAGTTGTGTTCCAAGGATCAAAGTATAGTGTCAATTACTACTGCTAGAGGGACCATGGGTTACATTGCACCTGAAGTTTTCTCTAGAAACTTTGGAATGATTTCATATAAATCAGATATCTATAGTTTTGGAATAATGCTGCTTGAAATGGTTGGAGGGAAGAAGATCACTGACGTGAAAGAGGAAGTTTACTATCCAGAATGGATTTATAACCTCTTAGAAGAAGGGGAAGATCTAGTAATTCATATCGACAAAGAAGAAGATACTAAGATTGCTAAAAAGTTAGCAATTGTAGGACTATGGTGCATTCAGTGGCACCCTACAGATCGTCCTTCTATGAAAGTTGTGGTTCAAATGCTTGAAAGAGAAGAGAAGTTGACTTTACCACCTAATCCTTTTGCCTCTACAGATTCAACAAAAACTGTAGTTGATATGCCAAGAAGGCGAATGAACCTAGACTTAGAAACTATAACTGAGTTGGAGTGAGTATGAGAAAGGTGTAGCAAAGTTTCTCTCTACTATATGTGGATCTAAATCTATGCATTTCTATGTAGCAATAATATTGTTAAATATGTGTATCACACGAGGCATCTTATGATGTTTATATTTTCGTACATTTTTAAGTTACCTGAAAATGTTGAATGATATTTATATTATGTATAATTATTTATTTTTATTAATTATTGTTGTGTATTAAAATCTTTTATACAAAGCTTTTGATAATGTAATACAAAAAGAGAGGAGGAAGCACTGCTCAAATTGACTCACTAAGAGGAGCTCTGAAAGAGCTTTATATTCACACTCAGCTAAAATAGGGACTTAAAGAAGATTTGAACGTACACTAACCTCTTCCATCCGATATCTACTCTGCAAATAGAGAGTATCCAAAGAGGATAGCGGATTTTGTTCTCAATTTGTAAAAATCTAAATTCATCCTATTATGTATTCATTGCAGGCTTGGTTTTATGTTCTTTGATTTAGATTTAATGTACTTTGGACTTGGCTTGATTTACTTAGGTTTCCAATGATTAATAAAGATTCAATCAGGGAATATGCGCATTTGTACCTGTGTTTTGGCCGAGTATAATTTTGGTACCCTCTATATGAATCAATTATTTTTTTAAATAACAAATTTTCCCTTGCTTAACCCAAATTACCTTTTTTTTAATGGGAATATGCGTATTTGGTACTTTATGTTTTGACCGAGTACAACTTTAGTAACTTCTATTATGAATAATTATCTTCTAGTATCTTAATAATCATAAAATCACTAAAAGTTGGTACGAAAAATTGGACAAAAAAATTAAATATTGCTTCAAACCTTAAGTTTAGCCATGGATATTTTGAGTACTTTCAAGTTTGATATTTCAGATTATGTATGCTTTTGTATTTAAAATTTGAATATGAATATTATACATTTTGATTTATTGATTTGAATTCTGTATATGATTTTCATTAATTGTTTGAGAATGTGATTGAAAGTAATTTGGATTACTAATCCATATTGGGAAAGAAGTAACTAAAATTGCAAAAAAGTTACCAATTGTAGGACTATGGTGCATTCAGTGTCACCCTGCAGATCACCCTTCTATGAAAGTTGTGGTTCAAATGCTTGAAGGAGAAGAAACGTTGACTTTTCCACCTAATCCTTTTGCCTCTACTGATTCAACAAAAACAAATGTTGATATGCAAAGTTGGAGTGAGTACGAGCAAGGCTGGGCAAGTTTCTCTCTATTTTATGTAGATCTAAATCTATGCATTTCAATGTAAGCTATAATATTGTTAAATATGTGTATCTCACAGGACATCTTCAAAATGTTTATATTTTCAGATGTTTATACTTTTAGTATTTTCGCTATATTGATAAGTTATTACTCTAATTTTTTTACATGACAGTGTATACTGCAACTATAGGAGACTTTGATTGCGAAAATATAATGTACAAGTATAATTGATTCAAGTAATATAGAAAGTAAATAAGAACCATTCACACGAAGACTATCAATCAAGTACCAATAACAAATTCTAACTTTCTATTTGGCGGTAAAAAATAAAGTGATTTTTAAACTAAAATTTAAAATTGAAATAAACTGTACAATTATAAAAATTGATTCAATAATTAAACCCTAGGTTAATAACTTCATCAACTTTTCAACAAGTTAAAATTACTAATCAGCGCATATAGTTCTTCAATTTCTATCATAATAGCGCGTTAACTAAAACAATCACAATTCTTTTTTAAGATAAAAATATCTCAACCTATATGCAAACTTTCAACATATTTGTGATAAGTTTGAACATATAGCAGGCATGAAGCATAGAAACCCTAAATGCTACACAAACCCTATAAGTACTCTCGTCCTATATGCAATTTATGTCTATATGATTATAGAGTATTCAACTCTCCCCTCTCGGATCTCAAATCAAAATCATAAATCATGTAAATAGTGATCAATTATCCACACGCATTAAGCACAAATCATATAGAGAGAGGATAGAAGAAGAAGAAATTATATTAACTTCATAGAAAATTAACAAATACCCAAGTCACTAAATTAAACCCTAGAAAAGATGTTTAGTTCATAACAGACACGACTACACAATAAAATAGATGTTTAGAAACATAAAATTAAGCTACTAAAAACTGAGATAAAAACTGAAGAAAAATAGAGTGTTAGAGTTAAACAGGTGCTAATCCCGTAATGGAAAAAACCTCTCCACAAATTACCTAAAATTCGAACTTAAGCAAACACGTTTTCTGTTTTTGGTGAGGCAGGTCGCGACTTGCTCATTCCTAATTCGTGACCCGTGTCTTTTCATGCACTTCACTCCGTCTCTGGAAGTTCAGGCGCTGCGAATTGATAGACCAAATCGCGACCCATGTATTTTTGGTCCCCTTTATGATTTGTCTCTGCCTCCATGCGCGTCAAGACTGGATAGACCAAGTCGCGACTTCTAGGATCCTTTGTCCTTTCACAGCCTTTTCAACTTTCGTTTAGCACCAGATTCATCCCGAATGTTACCGACTCTCCCGAACTCACACAAAATGGCCGAAAGCTCCCCAAAATATCCAATTTCATCACTAAATCCATCTCAAATTCTTGGCAAAAACCTAAAAATAAAACAATCACAAGCATAATACCACACAAAACCAATAATTTGACTCGAAACTAAGACTAAAACACACTCTAAAACTACCCTAAACTAGACTTATCAAATTTCCCCAAACTTAATCTTTGCTCGCCCTCGAGCAAAGAACACAACAATGGACAGACAAAACTCAGAACCTAAACAACCAACACAACTGAATCAAGCCGACAACAATAATTCATGTCTCAAAACATTATGAATAACATACTTATATAATCTTCAAGAAAATCAACTTATAATCGAGATTTTCATTCAAAATATCCTTCCAATTCACTTAAATCCAAACAAAAATAAAAGCTCCAAAAAATCATGACTAATAAATAAAATGCATTCGAATCAATTCATGCTCACCAATTTTTTTTCATTACAATCAATTAATATCATTATCTCATAAGCTTGTTATACTTACTAATCTCCATTAATGTAAAAAAAACATGCTCAGAAATCAATAGGACTTTCACAGCATATAATTGAAGGGCTTAGGTAAAGGTAGATGAAAAAGTCATTTAGGCTCAAATATATCATAAGCACACAAACCAAACAATTCAATCTTGTATCAACTTGCAAACCCCAAAAATAATCCCAAATTTTCTTACCTTGAGAGAAAATTCATAAAATGATTTTTTTTCTTTTAATGATACTACCCCCCCCCCCCCCCCCCCCCCAAACTTATTTCATTGTATTTTCAATTGGAGTGAAGTTCATATTCAATGTTTTTTTTTCTCAATTTTTCTTCTTCTATTATTAACACAAATTTTCACATATAAATCCCCATTACAAACCATCCCCCAATCACTTTTCATATGATCATGGTATATCAAAGGGAAGGAAAAGTAACAAAGTTTTAAATAAGCTCAAAATAAGTGTCAAACAAAAAAAATCAAATGAGGCTCAAAATTGGGTAACTAGGGATTTAATAAATCAAGGTTGGCTTGGAAGACTCAAACGTTCCAAAGAATTACCTAAATCATCTTTCTAAGCATGCATCATCTAAGATTTCGTCTCAAAAAGCAAGCAAACAAGTTTTAAGATAAAACCAATTTCAATTTTTATTTTATTATATATTAAAAATTCAGCAAGCATAAATAATATTCAATCACACAAATTTTATTAAAAATAATGATTAAGGTCTCAATTATTTAAGTGGACCCATGTAAATCAAAAGATAATTTCAACAAAGCACACAGATTTTTATAGCTTCATTCTCATTCAATTTATACAAGATATCATTCAATATATTGTCATTGGTTAATCATTGTCAACCTAATTTAACTAAATCTTCAATCAACTTAGACAAAACATAACGAACACAATAAAATAAATATACATAACAATAAATTCATTCCCCCAAACTTAACCTAAATATTGTCCCCAATGTTTAAATAAAAGCTAAGGAAAAGAATCTGACCTGACAAACTCGGATTGCTCACGACAAAGGACCCTTGCCACCGTCTTCCTCAAGTAGCCAAAATGTGGTAACAGTTATGGATTGAACGTGGTTATGAGCTTGGCCCAAAGTAGCATCGCAACACGTCCCTTTTTTTTTCAAAACTGGCAAGCTTCTTTGGAACTCATCGTGCTGTGACTAATCATGCAAGTGACGCGATCCTATTCTTTTTTTTTTCTTTTCTTTTTTTCACGTTTTTTCACGATTCAACATTACAAATTTAATAATAAACGACAGAAATTAAAACTAAACCTAAAAAAATAAATACTCAAAATACTAAAATTAAAGTGTTCATAATCCAAAACTTAAATAAAACTAATAAAAAAATGTAAATAAAAGATTGGAATGCCTCCAAATGCGATGTCGTTAACGTCATTTAGCCGGACGTTGAACTTCATCTTCAAAGTCAACTCGAATCCAGAACACCCCTCATGTCCTTGAGAGCCACAGTATCATGAGAAGACACTCGCTTCTTGATATTTCATATTTTTGGTACTTTCCACCGCTCATGAAACAATCGAGCTTTCTCACTAAAGATCTTTTTCACTTTTTGACGAACTGTTCGCTTTCCACCTTCAACCATAGATTTCTTCTTAGTAACTGGCCTTCCAAGAATAATTGGAATATTTTCATCTTCTTCCATATCAAGAATAATAAAATATGTTGGGAAGATGAATTTGTCCACCTTTACGAGAACATCCTCAATAATACCTTTAGGATGCTTTACTGAGCGATCTATCATATGCAAAGACACTGTAGTAGGTCGAGCTTCTCCCAATTTTAACTTTCAAAAAATAGATAGAGGCATTAAATTTATACTAGACCCCAAATCACATAAAGCCTTAGTTTCTACTGAACCCCCTATAGAGCATGGAATATTGAAACTATCAGGATCTTTAAGCTTGGGAGGTAGATTCTTTTGAAGTATCGCACTGGACTCCTCAGTAAGTGCCACTATCTCATAATCCTCTAGTTTCCTTTTCTTTGTCAAAATTTATTTCATAAACTTCTCATAACTCAACATTTATTCAAGTGGTTCGACAAAATGAATGTTGATGTGAAGCTTCCGAAAGATATCTAAAAACATAGAAAATTGATTGTCTAGTGTCTTCTTTTAAAGCCTCTGAGGATATGGGATCTTAATGTGATGCTCTATACTTATTTCTGGCTCCCTTTTCTCAAGGTTTTCATTAACCTCTTTGTAACACCCTGGGTAACCAAGACCGTTACACTATGTGTTTGAAATAGTGTGAGACGTGAATCTAATGACACAAACAGGTTAGGTTTAAAAGATTTTTGTTGTAAACGAAATAATTTTCATTAAATTAAGTGTTTGGTACATGGGATCCCAAATCAGGATTTCAATAACGTAACTACAGAATTTCCAAACTTTATAAACAATCAATCCAATCTAATGGCAAAATACATGTTTTAGGTTCTCGTTCCTGTACAATCCCTCAACTGTGGCGGCCGAGCAACTGACAATGTACACCTTGCCCCTAGAGCTCTCCAACCCATGGCCAACTCGTCTTACCCTAGCCTTTACCTGCACCACGTAGCACCCGTGAGCCAAGGCCCAGCAAGAGAACATAACATTTAAAGTACAATCAATATTAATAACCAACTATTTCACAAGACATAACCAGGTACTCAATAGTACACAACATTCATCTACTCAACGATAACAGTAAATAAACTAACAATCTGTCATTCAAATAACCAGCATATCATATTCATCAGAATAATAACAATCAAATCACATGATAATTAGGGCCGCCAACTTAGGCCGCACCCCCTGTTTATCCCAATGACTCCAGCCCGCTTAAACCGAGCTCAATGCATATTAAGCTGTCCTCAGCTACCAGTGGCCGAGCCGCGCCCTGTGCGCAAGTGTAAATTCCGGCGCTCTTAGGCCACTCGTTTACTATTTACATGGCATGATACCATCCATTTACAATTCACATGGCATAATACCATCCTCTTAAAGAGCATACAAGACAGGGAACCCTTAGTCCCAATATAAATCCACAACCGGGTGCAGTTTTCTTACCTTTAATCTCCAAGTGCTTTAACTAGTAAAGACGACCCCCGAGCACGATCCTGCTACGAGCTTAAGCGTAAACCTAGTCACAACCATAATAAAGGATTCCATCAATAGTTGTAAAAGGCTTCCGGATGAGGTTCTAATCTCCGGAACATCGAATTCCACCAAACACGATAGTGGAGTCGATCCCGAGCACCCTAGGTTAAATTCTCATGTTTAAAATCCCAAGGACACAAATTTTCTTAAGGGTCACGGCTCAATCCTCCTCATGCCGCGGCATGGCCCCAAACAGAGCCCAACCTTGGCAAGAAATAGACACGAGCCGCGGCCCTACATGCCCCATGTCGCGGCCCGCCCTCCTTCTCCAGCACCCATCAGTTTGAAGGGTCGCGGCTCACCAAGAACTATGCCGCGGCCCGACCCCTTCGAACTCAGAAAAAACCACCATTTTCCAACTCTCAAACCTCACTCAAACCCTCTCATAATCAACCCAATAACATATTCTAATTATCACAACAATTCAAGTATACTCCCTTCAGCAAAACCCATAGGAAAACTAGCCCAAAGACTCATCCAAATCACCTTTTAATCCCTGAAATTCAGAAGCTCATAAATCTCTTACAACACCCAGAAATTCATAGCATTCAAGGGCTGACCATAGATAAAAGATTACCTTTTTCTGAAGAGCAAATCCACCTAGAAGTTGTAGAGCTAATCCCCAAGTTCCTAGCAATAGAACCTAACAAGAATTCAGCTCAAATCCTCACCCAAAGCCTTAATTCATCTCTCAATATCACAGACCCAAAAACACTTAAAACTCATAACTTAAACATTAAAACCTTAATCCAAACCTTACCTCAAACTCTGCTTGAATCCACCATCAATTTATGAGCTAATCTCTAATTCTAGAGCTCCAATTTCTTATAAATCCAGCCCAAAAATTCCTCGATTCAATGGCTAGCTTATGAGGTTTCTTGAGAGAAAAGAGAGGAGAGAGGAGGGTCGGTTCTAACTTTTGTTCCACTGTGTTCTATATTTTATTTAGTCTATCACTAATTAGTTAAGTCAATCCCAAGGCTCAGGGTACCGAAACATCCCCGAGGGCAAAATTGTAAAATTCTCCAGTATTTCCACCTAAGCTTCCTAACCTCAAATATATCTCCAATTATTTATTTTCATAACCCGATAACCCAGATAACCACCTAATATCCCAAATACCCCTTGACTCACCCCGAGTCGAGTATCGGGTCTCGTTGTGACTTTTCCGCTACCTGCTCCCTAGGATTGTCTCGTGCCGAAAACTACAAACACACATATGCACACACACATATATATATCCACATAATAATGTGGTCTCAACAATTTATCACAAATAATCACGTTTATGCCCTAACGGGCCAAAATTACAATTATGCCCTTGCCATCCAAACAGGGCATGCATACTTATCCAGTACCCATAAACATGCTTTCTTACCATTAACTCTCATAACTTCCAATTATGCTCTCCCGACACACTAATCAAGGCCCTTAAGCCTTATTAGTAATTTTGGGTCGTTACACTCTTCCTCGATTTTACCCTTTTTCTCATCGACCAATTTCGGTAATTGAATAAGCTTCTTGCTTGGCTCTTCTAACTTTTTACCACTCCTCAAAGATATTGCATTGCATTGTACTTTTAGGTTTACCTCTGTAGTGCTTTGTAAGTTCCCTTGAGCACGATTTGTCATCAAAGTAGCCAATTTCTCTATTTGACTCTCCAAAGTTTGAATAGATGCCCTTGTCTAAGTGATAAATTGGTTCAATACATCAGGTTGCTTCATGGGTATTGGGTGTTGTGGTGGCCTATTTTGTGGTTGATAAAACCCAGGAGGAGGATGTTGGAATTGTTGTTGGCTCTGTTGGAAAGGCTGTTGAACACTCTGATTATTATTTTTCCAAGAAAAGTTAGGGTGGTTCTGCAACCCTTGGTTGGAGAACATGGAATATGGGTTATTGGATGGCCTTTGGCTATTTCCTATGGCTTGAACTTGTTTTTTAGGAAATTTTTTTAAATCCATTGCAAGACACTGGTTAGGTGGATGCGCCATTCCACATATTTCACACATACTTTGTAATCGCATGGCTTGAGCTGTGAGGTTATTCTGTTGTAGCTGTTTCGTCAAGGATGGCACATGAGCTGTAAGCATTGAGATGGCATCTAAATCAATCATCCCAGCTACCTTCTTTGTATTTTCCCTCTTAGTAGGCCACTGGTAATTGTTCATTGCCATCTCCTCTAACAATTCATAAGCTTCGTTAGCACTTTTGCTCAAGAACACACCTCCTGCTAGTAGTAGTAGAATTTTAGTTTTCGTGGATATTGGTCAAAGTCGGGATTTAGTTAGAAACTCGTAGAAATAGTCATGGATTTTATAAGTTTAACCTAACATTTTAGAAATATTAATTTTATCATAAGGTTTGATTAATATAGCTGGTCCTAGAAATATTATTTATTATAACCTAAGGTTTAGATGGAATAATTAAGAACGTGACACTTGTCACATGTATGTTTATTAAGGAATTAAGGATTTTAGATGAATAAATTTATTAAAGGATAGATCAAGAAGGTCTAGAACCTTCCCTCATCTGTTAGGATCACGTTTTACTCAGTCAAAGTGGTTTAAACAAATTCAAGTGTGCTAAAAGTGTGCAAAAACATGTTCAATAAAGGGGTAAGTGTGTCTAGACCTAAGGTGTCCAATGATGTATGGCAGACTTATGTGCGGTAGGCTCGGTTGCCAAAACTTTATTACGGACCTAAGTGATGTCTGGTGTATGACGGACTTATGTCCCGGGCTTAATTTCCACCCCTGTATAAACACTTATCTTTTTATTATATCTAACTTGTTATTATGACCTATGACCTATAGTTATGATTATGACTTATGACCTATATTTATGATTTATGATCTATGACTTATGATTTATGATCTATGACTTCTGATTTATGATATGATTTAGGTTATGATATGACCTAGGGTTTATTGTTGTATGATTAGTATTAATAAGTTTTGGTATGACTTTTGTAAAATTTAGGATATGTTTGATTATATGATTATATGACTAACTTTTGTGTGTATTTTCCTTACTAGGCTTAGAAGCTCACCCCTTATGATGTGGTTATTTCATAAAATTAAGGATAGAAAGGCCAGTGGCGAGTGGGACCTAAGAGCTTTGTGATGTACTCGTGGGGACCATATAGTTGAGGAAGATCAAGCGGGCCTATTTTTATTAAAGTATGTTTATTTAAAAAAAAATTATTTATTTAACTATTACTCATTTTTGTGTTAAAGACAATTATTTTGTTTTTGTAAAACCATGGATCCATGTATTTATTTTCAAATTTTTATTCAATAAAAGAACAATATTTATGAATTATGATCCAACGCTGTGTTCTCGGCTATCTATGAGAAATTAGGGCGTTACACATTCAACCCATTATAAAAGTTGTGGACTAGCATCTACTTCTCTATACCATGATGCGGGCACTTCCTTAACAACCCTTTGAATCTCTCCCATGCATCATATAGCAATTAGAAATTATTAATTTCCCCTCTCAACTTTGCAACTTTTGCTGGAGGAAAAAACCTTGCAAGGAACTTTTGAGCAAGCTCTTTCCATGTGGAAATAGAGTTAGCCTATAGGGAAATCAACCAACTCTTTGCACGGTCCCTTAGTGAAAATGGAAATAGCCTCAACCTTATTGCATCACCACTCACCCCATTCATCTTAAACGTCGCACAAAGCTTCAAGAAATAAGCGTTGTGCAAGTTAGGGTCCTCAGTACGCAAGCCTCCAAATTGAACAGTAGATTAGACCATTTTGCAGAATTGTTGGCTTAATCTCAAAATTATTAGTAGCAATTGTTGAGTGTCTGATGCATGAATGCACTCCTGTAATAGATGGGAGTACATAATCTCTTAAACTTCTAGCCCATTGTTCAGCAGAGACCTCAGCAACCACTTCCCCTTCGACATTGTTGGCGGCATTATTTACTGCATTTCCTTGATTTGCAGCCATCCTTGCCTCCAACCTCTTATTCTTCTGGTTCTATCTACATGCTCTCTCAATCTCATAATTCACCAGTAATATCTCAGTTGTTTTTTCTCGTCGCATAAACCAAAACTACCTGTTGTTCCTAAAATTGAGAAACAAGTGGAGAAACACGTCAGAAAAACTGTTAAAGAAAAGCCAAAGTAGAACAAGAATTTTATATTTGATATCGATTAAATAATCTCTGGCAGCGTGTAATGCCCTGAATTCTCCGATGAGTTTAACGGCATGAATAGTAGGCCGGGAGGGCCATACTTTCTTAATTATGTTATTAATTGATAAATGCATGTATATGTTGATTATATTATGATATGATGTGAAATGCATGCATGTGAGTCTATATCTCTTGTTACAGGGGTGTGATGATAATTTGGCCCATTGTGGGTAATTTGTGTATTTGGGTGCATAACTTGATTTGTGAATGAGATTCCATTATTATGGAGATATATTCGAGCTATTTGTCATGAGACGGTTATTTTTAGTGGATTAGCGGTTTTACCATAATGGGGTTAATTTTGGGGTAATAGAAATGTTCATTTGATGATAAATTGGGAATATTTGATATCAGGGTGAAATTTTGGAGGTTTTGACTATAATGTCCTCGGGGGTGTTTTCGGAACCCCGAGCATTAGGTTTTATTTGAGGTTACTTAAGGTTGAAGTAGCTTATCAGATAGAACATACGATAAGAAAACCTTCTGTTCTCCCTTTTCAAAGTTCGTTTTACCGTTTAAGCCTTTTTGACGAAATCTTGAGTTCTAGGAGTCGGAATCGAGTAAGGATCGAGGCATAGCGATCCTAGGGAAGATTAGAAGCTTCTTAACCGAAGGATTCGACGGAAAACAACCCAATTGAAGGTAATCGAAGTTTAAGTTTTGAGTTTTTCCGAGTTTCTAAGCTTTGAATTGATTTTGTGAATTGTTGAGTTTTCGGTTCGTTCGAGCCTTGGGTTTTGAGGGTTTTGATGCATGGGGAAGCTTGGGAACTTTGTTTTGATGATTGGGGAATGTTTAGGGATTATTTTGGAGGCTTTGGAGTGTTAGAAACGCGGTTGGGAGTGGCCCAGGGCGGAGTGTCGCGGCCCTGTTCTTGAGGCGTCGCGGCCCTTCTTTGAAGAAGCAGGTGGGGAGCTTGTGCTCGCTGGGTGCCGCAGCCCTTGATGAAGGGCGCCGCGGCCCTAGCCTCTGGGAACCCTGGGGGCCGCGGCCCAAGGTGCTAGGGCCGCAACCCTTGCCCTGTTTTCGCCCCGTTTGCTCGTTTTGACCCCAGAAACCTAATTTTAGGCCTCGGGAGTGTCCTTGCTACTTGGATTAGTTTGGATTGATCTCTTGGAGGTTAGATAATGGTTTGAGACCCTTTATTATCTTGATTATTAATGGTATCCCAAATGTGTTGTGATTAGGTAACCGCTAAAGGACTAAAAGCTAAACCGTTCTCAAAGGTCGTTCTTTTGTTCATTCTAGCTCGAATCAAAGGTAAGAAAACTGCACCCCAAGTGTGACATGCATGGATATTTGTGAGGCATGTTGGTTGTGTAATATGGACATGGATTGAACATGGAATGCTTAGCATATGTTGTTCACTTGAGCATAGCACTGACTAATTAGTCAGGTTTGGCAAAGGTGCTAGTATCAGTTGTGAAGCTGTGACTGATTAGTCAGGTTCGGCAGTGGTACTGGGCACTGGTCACGTTGAACTGACTTGTCAATCAGAATTGGCAAAGGTGTTAGTGTCAGCTGTGAAGCTGTGACTGATTAGTCAGGTTCGACAGTGATACTGGACACTGGTCACTTAGCGCTGACTTATTAGTCAAGGATGGACTTAGCGTTGTTCATGCAAGCCAACAGAGATTAGATCTAATCGACCATTAGCATTGAATGGCTCAAAGAGCATTAATGCCTGACCGACCCTGAGGGTCGATGAACAAATAGAGCTTGGAGGCTGGTGGCTTACCTAGCAGCCACTCTCCCGCTAGAAAAGAGAGCCTGGAGGCTAGTGGCCTACCTAGTAGCCACTCTCCCGCTAGGAAAGAGAGCTTGGAGGCTAGTTGCTTACCTAGCAGCCACTCTCCTGCTAAAATCATGTGATATTCATTCGCTGGTTTGAAAGCTTTATGCTAAGTATGATTATAATGATAATCATTTGATAATGTTATGAAAAGTATTATGTTTTCTTGTTGGGCTTTGGCTCATGGGTGCTATGTGGTGCAGGTAAAAGGAAAGAAAAGCTCACCTAGCCTTGATTGGAGAGCTGTTGTGGTGATGTGTACATATGCGGCCGCTTGACCACCACGGCCTAGGCGTTCTCAGAGGAACTTGGGGGTTTACCCTATTTTTGCCGCTTAGGTCGGCGGGACTGTAAATTTAAACCTGTAATGACTATTTTGTACTGAGAACCACTTGTAAATGTTTTGTTTAGCTCTGTAGAGCAGTTTGTAATAAAATCTCCATTTCCTTTTTATTGGTTTTGTACCTTAACCTGTTAATTACACTTAGAGCACGTTTTTGACCAAAGGACTCATGTAACGAGTCAAATTTCCGGTCCACCGTTCACTGTAACTGTTCTGGGGTAGCCAGGGCGTTACAACTTAGTATCAGAGCAGTGCCAAGGTTAAGGTTCCTGTAGACTGGCTGGGCATGTACACACATCACTGAAGTCAAGCTCGACTCTTGGTTTGGTAACTCTTTATGTAGTTATGTGCATAACTGCCTAAATGTGGTGCAAATGCTTTACCTGTATGCATGAGATATTATGAATGGTTATGTGATACATGTTGAGTGCTGAGTGCCATAAACATATATCCGTTTGTACATATTGAATGACTGTGGAATATGATAACTGTCTGCTTGTTCTTGGACCGTGAGGCGGCAAGAGGTTTAGTTATTACTACCTAACTGGCCGTATTGATTGTTGTTTCAGTAAGGTATCAGTGACAGAATGAACCCAGAATAGACAGACACTACAGCTGGCCAGAGTGGTCAGGGTCAGAATAATGACAATAGTCAGGGTCAAGAGAATGACCAATCCCAGATTCCACTGCCAGCACCTGCAAACTGGCAGCAGTTGTTTAGTGATTTGCAGGCTGTAGTGTTGAAACAGGGAGATGAGCTTCGTCTCCTGAGGCAGCAACAAGTGCCTGCAGTGGTTAATGTATTAGAGGCACCTTCTGTGTCAGTGCCAGTTATTGGGCAGCAGCCTGGGGTTGAAAACAGATTGGAACCTCTTTATGAGCGGTTCAGGAAGCAACAACCTCCAGTTTTTGAAGGCAGCGCTGATCCTATCAAAGCTGAACAATGGATGAGCATGCTTAACATTATTCTTGACTTTATGAAGGTAGTTGGTAGTGAGAGGGTGGCCTGTGCTGCCTATATGTTTCGGGAAGATGCCCGAATTTGGTGGGAAGTGTTTGGCTAGACCAAGGATGTTAATCTCCTGAGCTTGGAGGAGTTTCAGACCTTTTTTAATGAGAAATACTATAATGATGCTATAAGAGAGGCGAAAGCCGATGAGTTTATGAGGCTACTTCAGGGAAGCTTATCAGTTACTGAGTATGCCTTAAAGTTTGACCGTTTGGCAAAGTTTGCCAAAGAGCTGGTGCCCACTGATGGGACCAGGAGAGAGATATTCCTCCAGGGGCTACAGCCCAGGTTAGCTCGTGACGTTCGCATCACCACTGTGGCAGGAGTCACTACTTATGCACAGGTGGTGGAGAAGGCACTCACAGCTGAGAGTGCAGAGATTAAGATCTGGCGTGACAATGCAGCCAGAAGGGATTTTAGGAGGCCAGGTCCTCCATTTGTTGGTTCTGGTAGGGGTCTTGGCCCCAGTGATCAAAAGAGGAAGGTTCCTGATACCTTCCCTGTTCCAGGTCCTGACAGGAGACCTCGTGGTGTTACAATAGGTCATCTTGAGAGCAGTGAAGCCTGGAAGGCTCGTCCTGAATGCCCTAGGCGCAAGAGGCGCCATTTGGGGGAGTGTAGAGCAAAGGCCTGCTATTTGTGTGGAGTAGTGGGTCACCTTAAGAAAGATTGCCCTCAGATAGGGAAAGAGGAACCCAGAAAGGTGGACAGCTCGGCCCCAGCTCGAGTGTTCACGTTGGCTCAAGCAGAAGCTGAGGCTTCCCCCTCAGTTGTTACAGGTCAGCTTCTTAGTGCAGGAACCCCTTATCATGTGTTAATTGATTCTGGTGCTACACATTCCTTTGTTGCTAGTAGCATTATTGATAGGTTGTGTAGGCCTTGTGATTTCTATGCTGTGGGGTTTGGTACTTTGTTACCCACTGGAGAGATAGTGGTGTCCAGAAGATGGGTCAGATCTTTGCCAGTGACAGTAGAGGGCAGAGAGTTGTCAGTGGACCTGATAGAGTTAGTTATGACTGACTTTGATATGATACTGGGTATGGATTGGTTGGCAAAGTATGGGGCAACTATTGACTGCAGAAGGAAGATGGTCACCTTTGAGCCTGAAGGTGAGGATCCTTTTGTGTTTGTTGGCACTGTGCATGGACCCCGCATTCCTATGATTTCTGTGTTAAGGGCCAGGGATCTTTTGCAGAGAGGATGCATTGGATTCTTAGCCAGTGTGGTTGATACCACTTAGGTCGTGCCAGTGAGACCAGAGGATACTAGACTTGTATGTGAGTTTCTGGATGTGTTTTCAGAGGATTTTCCGGGGTTGCCACCACAAAGAGAGATTGAGTTCGCTATAGAACTGCCACCAGGGACGGAGCCAGTGTCTAGAGCACCATACAGAATGGCCCCAGTTGAGTTGAAAGAATTGAAAGTACAATTGCAAGAGCTGCTAGATATGGGTTTCATCAGACCTAGTTTCTCACCCTGGGGTGCGCCAGTTCTGTTTGTAAAGAAGAAAGATGGTTCTCTGAGAATGTGTATAGATTGCAGGGAACTGAATAAGTTGAAAATTAAGAATAAGTATCCTTTGCCAAGGATAGATGATCTGTTCGATCAACTACAAGGTATGAAGGTATTCTCTAAGATCGACCTTCGTTCTGGTTATCATCAGTTGAGGGTCAAGGAGGGAGATATACCGAAGACTGCTTTTCGTACTAGGTATGGGCATTATGAGTTTCTAGTTATGTCATTTGGATTGACTAATGCCCATGATGCTTTCATGGATATGATGAACAGAGTGTTCAGGGATTATTTAGACCAGTTTGTGATCGTCTTCATTGATGATATTCTGGTATATTCTCAGACTGAGATAGAGCATGAGCAGCATCTGAGGTTGGTTCTACAGAGACTGAGAGAACATAGGTTATTTGCAAAGTTCAAGACGTGTGAGTTCTGGTTGTCTCAGGTATCCTTTCTTGGACACATTGTCAGTAAGGAGGGGATTAAGGTAGATCCAGAAAAGATCAAAGCAGTCAGAAATTGGCCAAGGCCAAAGAATGCTTCTGAGGTTAGATATTTCCTTGGGTTGGCAGGTTATTACAGGCGGTTCGTGGAAGGGTTCTCAAAGATTGCTAGTGCTATGACTGAACTGATACGCAAGAGCCAGAAGTTTGTGTGGTCAGATAAGTGTGAGAACAGTTTCTAGGAACTGAAGCAGAGACTGATTACAGCTCCGATTCTGAGTCTTCCGACAGATCAGGAGAAGTTTGTGATTTACTGTGATGCTTCTCATCAAGGTTTGGGCTGTGTTTTAATGCAATCAGAGAAGGTTATTGCCTATGCTTCTCGGCAGCTGAAAGAGTATGAAAGGAGATATCCTACTCATGATCTAGAGTTGGCAGCTGTGGTTTTTTCTTTGAAGATATGGAGGCATTATCTCTATGGAGAGAAATGTGAGATCTATACAGACCACAAGAGCCTGAAGTACTTCTTCACTCAGAAAGACCTGAATATGAGGCAAAGGCGTTGGCTGGAGTTAGTAAAATACTATGATTGTGAGATTCTGTATCATCCAGGAAAAGCCAACGTGGTAGCCGATGCTTTGAGCCGGAAGGGTCCGGGGCAGATTCATGGTATAAGGCTGATAGCCAGAGAGTTAGCAGATGATATGACCAGGGCTGGTATAGAGTTGCTGGTGGGCCAGTTGGCTAACATTACGCTACAGTCTACATTGTTAGAGAGGATCAAAGAAGGTCAGTTGAGTGATCCACAACTGATCAAGATTAGGGAGGATTTTCTGGCTGGAGCATCCAGGGATTATACAGTGTCTGAGGTTGGTTTGTTGAGATACAAGGGGCGGATATGTGTTCCGTTAGACACTGCATTGAGGCGAGAGATTCTGGATGAATCTCATACTACACCTTACTCTTTGCATCTAGGCACCACGAAGATGTACCAGGATGTGAGATCGTTATACTGGTGGCCGGGGATGAAGAAAGATGTAGTAGAATATGTGGCTAAGTGCTTGACATGTCAACAGGTCAAGGCTGAGCATCAGAGGCCGGCAGGGACACTGCAGCCTCTGGATGTTCCAGAGTGGAAGTGGGAAGACATCACAATGGACTTTGTGGTGGGCTTACCCAGGACTACAGGTCAGCATGATTCTATTTGGGTGATAGTGGATCGCTACACCAAGTCAGCTCATTTTCTGCCAGTGAGGACTACATATACAGTTGATCAGTATGCAGATCTCTATGTGAGAGAGATCGTGCAGCTCCATGGTGCACCTAGGTCGATCGTGTCAAATTGGGACCCCACTTTTGCTTCTAAGTTCTGGGGGAATTTGCAGAAAGCCATGGGAACAAAGTTGAAGTTCAGTACAGCTTATCATCCTCAGACAGATGGGCAATCTGAAAGGACGATCCAGATTTTGGAGGACATGCTGAGAGCATGTGTACTGGATTTCGGTGGTTCTTGGAGTAAGTATCTGCCTTTGATAGAATTCTCCTACAACAACAGTTATCAATCTACCATTGGAGTAACACCTTATGAGATGCTATATGGTAGGAAGTGCAGATCTCCCATTCATTGGGATGAGACAGGAGAAAGAAGATACTTAGGTCCTGATGCAGTTCAGAGGACCAGTGAGGCTATTGAGAAGATTAGAGCTAGAATGCTTGCTTCTCAGAGTAGACAGAAGAGCTATGTAGATCCCAAGCGCAGGAACGTGGAGTTCCAGGTAGGGGACTATGTTTTCCTCAGAGTCTCACCATGGAAAGGGGTGAGAAGGTTTGGGAAGAAAGGCAAGATGAGTCCTAGATTTGTAGGTCCATTTGAGATCCTGGAGAGGATTGGTCAGGTGGCTTACAGATTGGCTTTGCCTCCGGCGTTGTCTGCCGTGCATAATGTGTTTCATGTATCAGCTCTTCGGAGGTATGTATCTGATGTGGGCCATATTCTGAGTTATGAAGATCTGGAGCTTGAGCCAGATCTCTCCTTTGAGGAGCAGCCAGTTCAGATACTTGATAGAAAGGACAAGGTCCTCAGGAATAAGACAATACCTTTGGTTAAGGTATTGTGGAGGAACAGCAAGGTCGAGGAGGCGACCTGGGAGCTGGAGTCAAATATGCAGAATCAGTATCCCGAGTTGTTCAGGTAAATTTCGGGGACGAAATTTCAATAAGGAGGGGATAGTTGTAATGCCCCGAATTCTCCCATGAGTTTAACGGCATGAATAGTAGGCCGGGAGGGCCATACTTGCTTAATTATGTTATTAATTGATAAACGCATGTATATGTTGATTATATTATGATATGATGTGAAATGCATGCATGTGAGTCCATATCTCTTGTTACAGGGGTGTGATGATAATTTGGCCCGTTGAGGGTAATTTGTGTATTTGGGTGCATAACTTGATTTGTGAATGAGATTCCATTATTATGGAGATATATTCGAGCTATTTGTCATGAGACGGTTATTTTTAGTGGATTAGCGGTTTTACCATAATGGGGTCAATTTTGGGGTAATAGAAATGTTCATTTGATGATAAATTGGGAATATTTGAGATCAGGGTGAAACTTTGGAGGTTTTGACTATAATATCCCCGGGGGTGTTTTCGGGACCCCGAGCATTAGGTTTTATTTGAGGTTACTTAAGGTTGAAGTAGCTTATCAGATAGAACATACGATAAGAAAACCTTCCGTTCTCCCTTTTCAAAGTTCGTTTTACCGTTTAAGCCTTTTTGACGAAATCTTGAGTTCTAGGAGTCGAAATCGAGTGAGGATCGAGGCATAGCGATCCTAGGGAAGATTAGAAGCTTCTTAACCGAAGGATTCGACGGAAAACAACCCAATTGAAGGTAATCGAAGTTTAAGTTTTGAGTTTTTCCGAGTTTCTAAGCTTTGAATTGATTTTGTGAATTGTTGAGTTTTCGGTTCGTTCGAGCCTTGGGTTTTGAGGGTTTTGATGCATGGGGAAGCTTGGGAACTTTGTTTTGATGATTGGGGAATGTTTAGGGATGATTTTGGAGGCTTTGGAGTGTTAGAAACGCGGTTGGGAATGGCCCAGGGTGGAGTGCCGCGGCCCTGTTCTTGAGGCGCCGCGGCCCTTCTTTGAAAAAGCAGGTGGGGAGCTTGTGCTCGCTGGGCGCCGCAGCCCTTGATGAAGGGCGCCGCGGCCCTAGCCTCTAGGAACCCTGGGGGCCGCAGCCCAAGGTGCTAGGGCCGTAGCCCTTGCCTTGTTTTCGCCCCGTTTGCTCGTTTTGACCCCGGAAACCTAATTTTAGGCCTCGGGAGTGTCCTTGCTACTTGGATTAGTTTGGATTGATCTCTTGGAGGTTAGATAATTGTTTGAGACCCTTGATTATCTTGATTATTAATGGTATCCCAAATGTGTTGTGATTAGGTAACCGCTAAAGGACTAAAAGCTAAACCGTTCTCAAAGGTCGTTCTTTTGTTCATTCTAGCTAGAATCAAAGGTAAGAAAACTGCACCCCAAGTGTGACATGCATGGATATTTGTGAGGCATGTTGGTTGTGTAATATGGACATGGATTGAACATGGAATGCTTAGCATATGCTGTTCACTTGAGCATAGCACTGACTAATTAGTCAGGTTTGGCAAAGGTGCTAGTATCAGCTGTGAAGCTGTGACTGATTAGTCAAGTTCGGCAGTGGTACTGAGCACTGGTCACGTTGCATTGACTTGTCAGTCAGAATTGGCAAAGGTGTTAGTGTCAGCTGTGAAGCTGTGACTGATTAGTCAGGTTCGACAGTGATATTGGACACTGGTCACTTAGCGCTAACTTATTAGTCAAGGATGGACTTAGCGTGGTTCACGCAAGCCAACAGAGATTAGATCTAATCGACCATTAGCATTGAATAGCTCAAAGAGCATTAATGCCTGACCGAACCTGAGGGTCGATGAACAAACAGAGCTTGGAGGCTGGTGGCTTACCTAGCAGCCACTCTCCCGCTAGAAAAGAGAGCCTGGAGGCTAGTGGCCTACCTAGCAGCCACTCTCCCGCTAGGAAAGAGAGCTTGGAGGCTAGTGGCTTACCTAGCAGCCACTCTCCTACTAAAATCATGTGATATTCATTCGCTGGTTTGAAAGCTTTATGCTCAGTATGATTATAATGATATTCATTTGATAATGTTATGAAAAGTATTATGTTTTCTTGCTGGGCTTTGGCTCATGGGTGCTATGTGGTGCAGGTAAAGGGAAAGAAAAGCTCACCTAGCCTTGAGTGGAGAGCTGATGTGGTGATGTGTACATATGCGGCCGCTTGACCACCACGGCCAAGGCGTTCTCAGAGGAACTAGGGGGTTTACCCTATTTTTGCCGCTTAGGTCGGCGGGACTGTAAATTTAAACCTGTAATGACCATTTTGTACCGAGAACCACTTGTAAATGTTTTGTTTAGCTCTGCAGAGCAGTTTGTAATAAAATCTCCATTTCCTTTTTATTGGTTTTGTACCTTAACCTGTTAATTACACTTAGAGCACATTTTTGACCAAAGGACTCAGGTAACGAGTCAAATTTCCGGTCCACCGTTCACCGTAACTGTTCTGGGGTAGCCAGGGCGTTACACAGCGACACCAAAAAATTGATAGCAAAAATATGATGTGCAAGTATACGCAATCGATTCAAGTAATATAGATAGTAAATAAGAATCATTCCCAAGTTGCGACTTCTGGGATCTTTTGTCCTTTCACAGCCTTTTCAACCTTCGTTTAGCACTAGATTCACCTCAAATATTCCCGGCTCTTCCGAACTCACACAAAATAGCCAAAAGCGTCCTAAAATACGCAATTTCATTACTGAATCTACTCCTTTCCTCTCCATTCTCAAATTCAAAGCAGAAAATTGAAAACAAAACAAACACAAACATAATACCACACAAAACCCACTATTTAACTCAAAACTAAGACTAAAACACACTCTAAAACTACCATAAACTAGACTTATCAGACTTCTCACATTTTTTCAAGAAATTCTGAATAATTAAAGATGTTGAAATCATGATACAAATAGCTTGTTGCACTCGAGTATAAATATCAAAATTACAAGCACGCATGCAACAAATCTTAATTTTGGCATCCTAAATTATACTGAATTTCCTGAAAATTTGTGGGAGATCTCCTATAACTATATTATATATCATCATTTTAAAAAAATAAGAGTACTGAAAATACTAAAAGTGCCTATAGAGAATAATTAAAAACAATCACTACTATATTATATGTGTATAGTTTATTTATTTTTATTAACTTTTGTTATTAAAATCTTACTTTTATACAAAGCTTTTTATAATGTAACATGAAAAGAGACGAAGAAGCACAACTAAAATTGACTCATTGAAAGTATCTCTGAAAGAGCTTTCTATTCACACTCCTTAGCTAAAATAGGGAGTTAAGAAGATTTGAAAGTACACTAACCTATTCTTTCCTACAAATACTCTGCAAAATAGAGAGTATCAAAGGGGACAGCAAATTTTGTCCTTATTTTGTAAAATATGAAATGCATCCTATTATGTGTTTAACAAGCTTTGTTTTATGTTCTCCGACTAAGATTTAATGTACTATGGGTTCAATTTTATTTAGTTAGGTTTGCAATGATTAATTACTATTTAACCAATGCTACCATTGATCTGATAGTTATGGGGTAAATGGGAAGCATTTCCCAAAAGGAAAAAATCCACTACCCTAAAGTAGGGGTGCACATGGGTCGAGTTTTCGGGTTTCGGGTTCGGGTTTTATGGGTTTCGGGTTGAGAAAAATGGTACCGAAACCGATCAGAAATTTTTGGGTTTTTTCGAGTTTTGGGTTTTAGTCGGGTTCGGATTCAAGTTTGATTCGGGTTGGGCTGGGCCATTTGTGTTTTGGGCTGAAAAGCCAATTTTTGTAAAAATACCATTTTTTACACTTTTTTTCAAGAATACCATTTTTTCGGATTTTGGGTTTGATTTTGGGTTGGACTGGGCCGATTGGGTTTTGGGCCGAAAAGCCAAATTTTACAAAAATACCATTTTTTTACACTTTTTTTCAAAAATACCATTTTTTTGGATTTTGAGTTTGAACCCGAACTCGAGTTTTAACAAACTTCAAACCCGAACCCAACTCGACTTTTGTTGGGTTCAGGTTGGATTTAACCCGAATCCGATGGGTTTTCCCAAATAATGGGTTTTCGGGTTGCGGGTAGGGTGGGTTTGCAGGTTTTTTGGGTCAAATGTTCACCCCTACCCTAAAGGGGAGATCATTATATGTGGAAAGCTTCTTATTTTTTAAATAAAATTTTCCTTTGGTTAAGATTTATTTAGCAGTAATTTGAACCAAATTTTTACTTCGTCTTGTCTTTTGCATCCAGAAAAATAATACCCTACATGGGTATTTATATTTAGAATAAATATATTTTTTTCTCTGAACTATTACCACTTGCAATTTGTGTCCCCTAATTTTTCCCCCAAAATATGCACCATTATCAAATATGGGACTTCCATTAGTTTCTAGCTAATACGGTTGACAAAAGGCTCATTTAGCAGTTGGGCACTGATGTGACTGCCACGTAAGTGCCATTTGTATAATTAATTAAAAAAATAATAAAAAAATTATATATTTTTTACTTTTTTCCTTTTTTTATAAAAATATTTTTTACTTCGTTTTATTTAAATATTAAAAATTAAAAAATCATATACAATAGTAAATAGTATTTTATTTGTACTATTTGCTTTATTTTATTTGCATGTACAATAAATTTTTTATTTGATTGATTATGCTTCAATTTTTTTCATCAAAGATAGTGGATTTTAAAAATTAAACAAATAGAAAAATATATTTTATGAATTGGAGTAGAAAAGTATGATTATAATAAAATTGTAAATTAATAAATATATTATATGAGTATATAATAGGACCTCAACTACCACTATCCAATAATTTACAATTTTCTTTCTTTTTTTTTTTCTTTGAGAAATATCACTTTCTTACTAGCCACATCATCCTTTTCTACTCTAATTCATAAAATATTATTTTTTATTTAATTTAATTTTTAAAATTCACCATATTAGAGGAAAAAATTTGAAGCATAATTAATCAAACAATAAATTTATTGTACATGCAAATGATTTTTTTTAATATTTAAATAAAAAGAAGTAAAAAAATATTTTTACAAGAATAAGAAAAAAAAATTAAAAAATATATATAATTATATTTTATTAATTTTTTAATTAATTATACAAGTAACACTGACGTGACCCGAGCTGCCAAATCACCCTTCAACTCACGTTACTCAGAAACTAACAGAAGTCTCATATTTAGTAACAATGAATAATTTAGGGGGGAATTTTTAACAACATGAAAAATTCAAGAGGTTGGAATTGCAAATGGTAATAGTTCAGAGGAAAAATCATATTTATTCTTATATTTATTGTTAACAATATCTCCCATATTCATGCACAACAATTAACTTAATATAACATTTTTTTTAATCTTTCTTGTTCAAGCTCACAATAGTCGAGAAATATGAAGGGAGCACAAACTCCGTCGACTATCTAAGCTTCAACACCATGATGGAGTTATATGGCATCTCTTCATTAGCTCGATGCAAATATTTCCCTACAACTTATACAGGAGTAGCAAAACAATGACTCAACAAATTCAAGTACAGTTTTTGCACTAATATAAAATGGGTTATTCAGGGATCTCCATGGGTGACATGAAAGTCTTTTCACGTCCCCGTTGGAGTCATGAAATACTATTCATGTCTCCCTATAGTAGACATAAAATGCAGTTTGTTTGGGGTTAGCAATTCACATCTCCTAATGGGAGACGTGATACTCTTATTTTTGTTTTATTTTATACACTATTTACGTGATACTTATTCTTTTTTTTTTCTACTTTTATTTATATTATTTAATATAATTAATAAAAGTTAAAATATAGATTAAAAAACTAAGTGATTCAGAAAAATGGAAACTTCACTAAATTCCATTGCTCATCAAAACATTGACAGAAAAATACTTATAAAAAATTAAGAATATGTTGCATTGTGTTAAAATAATTAAATTAAAACATATCAATAAGGAAGATATATTTAGAAATTTTGTGACCAGTTTAACTACAATCATTCAAACATTCTAGTGAGATCAACAACAATAAATTGACTAAAAAATAAATAAAAAATCTTTGATCTTCACCAAATATCTCCATCTTTCCATCTGTGTTCCTCCTTTTTCACTTGTTTTGTTATCTTCTTTCCCCATTAATAGACTCCTCTAAACCTCAAATAAAAAAAATACGAGTAATGAAAAAAATTATAACAAATTTTAACCAGTAGAACTAAAAAATTAAAAAAAAAACCACAATGCATTTAAAAGTTAAATAAGCAGATGAGAAAATGGAATATTTGTGCACCAAAACAACACATAAACAAACCAACACAAAATCAAAACCAAAACAGTAAAGATTTTTGCACCAAAACAACACAAAAGAAAAACCAAGCAAGAGTGAGAGTGAAAGTAAGAGAACCAACACCACCAAACCCTCCTCCTCGCCAAGCCTTTCACCCCGTCGAGCCTCGCCAAATGCCACCATCATTGACCTACAGAGAGACAATCACATAGTGAGAGTGAGAGTGAGAGAATGTGAGAAAATGGAAGAAGAGAATGAGAGAGAGAGAAAGATGATGGAAGACAAAGTGAGAGGGAAAAATGAAGAGGCAACATGGGTAAAGAAGGGAAGAGAGAGAGGAGAGACTGAGAGGGGAAATGGGGTTTGTAAGGTTTGTATAGTTTAAATAATAATAATATAGTATAGAAACGTGGGAGAGAGAATCCTGGGAATGGGAGCCAAGTATGGAAATATTATTAAATTTTTTATTAAGTTACATTTAATTTCCCCAGTGGAGGACATGAAACATATGACATGTCTCCCACTAAGGGACGTGAAATCAGGTCATATTTAAAGTGTTGACGCCATTTTTCGCCAATAGTGGATTTAGAAATCTAATAAGAATGATATTAGTACTTATTTGTAAACCTTGATGAACCTATATGAACAATTTATCAAACACGGTTTTACACCGTTTAGTGGTTAAAATCCACCTAATCCACGAGACAATATTATTACTCTCTCACAATTTCTACAGAGTTTCTATATTAAAAAAAAAAGCAGTCCTTTTTCCTGTCCATTATCCCTGATATTTATAATGGAATTTCCTGAACAAGTTTGGGAAACTGTGTGTATAAATATGGTGAAAATTTAACAAAGATAATTCTCCTTTACTTAGGGATACGATTGCCTAACAAAAATTATTCTTGTTATCTCGAACAATAAATTTGCAATACAACATGGACATCAATGAGCGTATAAAGAGGCTCCAAGTCTCTCAGAATCCTTCACTATGCGTCATGACCAGGTTTCCATGAGTTGAATATCTTCATCAAGCTAGGGATCGAAGTGTTGGGGTTTTATGCCCTAATTAAAACCCAAATTCTTTGTAATCTTATTTATAGTGACGTAATCATAGTGGAATATAAATATGATTATATGTTCAAAATAAGTTAGTCCTATGATTGGTCAGTGCACATGATTTACATTGACTTGCCAATCTACGATATGATCTACTTACACATTACAGTGTTATGTTCTTTCTAGAACATTAGCAAAGTAGACAAGATCGGATGTATTTGTTACATCAGACTGGACCGATATTGACAGTTGATAAGATAAGTAAACATACTGTTATTATCTATAATAGTCATATCATATAGTTAACCATAGGTCAATTCAATCTTAATTCTGAGTGGTTAGTATTCTAATTGATTGTGTTATTCGAGTTCTTTGACTTGTTCGTTACCAGCTTACCCTACGGACTAGCCCATACTTACACCTTGGGAACTCGGTAGTATAATTGAGTGGGACTGTTAATCATAAATATGAACATCTATAGCTTCTGATGAAGAAGTGAAATGACGGTTTCCTTTTAGTTTGGTTCAAGGTGTTAAATGATAGAGATCTCATTTCAGCAATTAAATTAGTTTACTAAAATATCATTTACAAGGAACTAAGTGTTTTAAGGATAAAATACAATGAGGATAAAACGATATGTTAGTCTTATCTCATTGTAGACCGTCTATAGAGGATTGAGTGACAATTATGGTTGTAACAATGGATAATTAATAGCGTATCTATATTTGTTATAGGGCGTTCTATGAATTCAAGAGTGCAATTCCAAGTCTATAGTGGAGTCACGATGCATTAATAAGTTAGTAAATTTATTTGTTAGATTTATGATAACTAATTGGAGCTTGATTTCATAGGCCCATTGTCCATATTGTACCTTGGATAAAATCATCTAGATAGTCTAAATTAATTATCAATTAGAATTATCAAAGTTGACCGGGTCAATTTTTGATAGTTTTATAGAGTTATGTAATTTTGAGAAGAAAAGAGAAATTATGGAAGATTTATTAATTAAGATAAATTAGTATCTAAATTAATAAATAAGTTTAAATCAAGGTTCAAATTATAAATAATTAATTTGATAAAGGTTTTAAATAATTATTTAATTAATTAAATCAATAGAAAATAATACAAGCCAGTCAAATGGGCTTATAATCAAATGAGAAATTTCACGGGCCTAAAGTCCATGATAATTTCGACCTAGGGCTTAAAAATGACTATTATTTTATTGATTTTTTAATTAAATTAAATGGCCTAATTGAGTCTATAAAAGTAGTGCTTAGAGAGAAGATATCAGTTAAGATTTCTCAGACGACAGATAAGTTTAATCACTGGTTTTCTGATAGTTTTAGATTCTCTCTAAACACAAGTCATTTTCTAAACCTTTTTGTTATTTTCTCTTCTTCTCTGTATCTATCTCATGTGTTGAGAATTTCCCACACTAATCTAGGTGATTCTAAAGATACATTGGAAGGCTGTGAAGAAAATAGAAGATCGGTTCGGTTTCTTGATAATATTCTGCGACAGAGAGGATACAAGAGTTAGAGAAACTGAATGAAGGACTATTTAATTCTGCTGCATATACTGTAAGTATTCTATTATTTGTTTCTCTTTGATTTCAATTTTAGAAACATGTTTTAGGCTATCTCGTATTAATTTGTTTAATATTAGATACACATGAAAATAAATAATGATCTTACATAAGTTTTCCTAACAACTGGCCTCAGAGCATTTGATAATCTTTATTTTCATGCATGAACATGTTTAAAATTGGATTATTTGATATGTTTGAATAATTGGATGGTTTTCATGTTTTTATGAAGCATATTGATTTTATGTGAATTTTAGTTTAGGTTATTTTGTTGTGTTTTCTATGATATTCATTTTTATATATGCTTTATTTTGTGTAAAACATGTTAAAAATTAATTAGAAAATGGTTTTGGTTTGAAAAATTGCTCAAAAATATTTTTGGAAAAATTTTGGTCTGGCTCCCCATGCGTGTGAACAATACCAGCCACGGTGAACAGTACCCACGGGTACTATTCATCCAAAAAAAATTTTAATTAAAGAAAATTAAAATTGTGGATATTTATTATTTATAATTAAAGCCAAAAATATTATATTGGTTATGTATTTAAAATTATTTTTTAAAAATAAGATATTTTTGTTAGTTGTGATTTAAATAATTAGATATTTTCTACAAAGATTCAAATTCAAATTTAAAAATAGACTAACAACTTAATTTTAAATATTTTAATATATTAAAATATTCGAATTATGATATCAGATATTTAAGATATTTTCATTTAAATTCTTGATATTTTTATTAAATCTTTATTTGAAAATATAAATATTTTTGTATTCTATAGTTTTTAATATTTAAATTATTTGAAATTTGAATATTATTAGATATTTTTATGGATATTTAAATTTGTTTAACTATTTTGAGATATTTTAGGATTGTTATAACTATTTATATTATATTTTATTTTTTTAATGGTTAAAATATTAGCTAATAGTTATAACAACACAAAATATTTTGGAAAATAGTTAAGATATTGATTTTAAAATTTAAAATTGGTTAAATTTTAAAAAATATCAATTTTTTTCAGCCAATTAATAAAATATTTTTTGAATAAATTAGATTTAAATTAGATTTAAATTAACTTTGGTTAATTGTTGATAAATCCTATTTAAATTAAATTAATATTTTTTTTTATCAAATTAACATAAAACCAAGTTGATTGTTGATAAAAGAAATTTAGATTAACTATTGTTAATTGTTGATAAATTTTATTTAAATTGACTTATTTTTGTAAAAAAAAATTAATTAATTTGATTTTTTTTTATAAATTCAAGATATTTAATTGTGGTATTTTTGCAAATGAAATAAATTGTGGTATTTTTTGCATAAATTCATAGAATTGCTCATATAGTAACATGATTATGCCCATCCAATTATAACATGTATGTTTGCACTATATGTGGTATTTTTGCAATTGGGCTTAGATGCATATAGTGACCCATATGTTTGTTAGATATATGATATTTTGCCAAATAAAATATTAATAAAACGATAGGTTTTATTTGGGCCCATTAGAAAAAGTAAAGTTTAAATTCCTCTCTTGTGGATGATTCCACTTGTGAAGGCTCATTTGCTTTGCATGACTATAGTGGGCTTAATCAATTAATAACAATTAATAAAACGAATGTTTAAATGCCTTCTTTTGGACCTTGTATGGAAGATAGGGAGCCTTTGTAGTGGGAATGACATACTGGACCCAGCCCTTCTCTATACAAGCCCAATTGTTAATGTCAATTTACCTGAGTTTGACTTAATTTTATTGGTTCATTATATTAGTTAAACCTAAATATTGATTAGCAACAAATTAATTCTAAATTAATTGAATTTGTTTCAATGTGACACTTCAGAATTAATAAGAAATTATAGGACTTTGGTTTTAAAAAAATTTAATCTATTTAATTTTTTTTGGAAACTCATAGTCATTAATTTTCTAAAAATAAATAATAAAAATACTATTTTTTAATTTTATAATGAGCTTATTTTAAGAATTTTATTCGATCTCCACTGTTGGTTTAACATAGTCAATAGCTTAATGGGGGGCCTCGAGGCGCTTTGATTCGTCCCCCTACGTAAGGCGTTCATTAGTTATTTTGACAAGGTTATAGGTCAAATTCTACTAGACTCACCACTACGGTGACTACTAGAACTAAATCTATGATTATTGAAACCGTGGGTCTAGCTCATAAAATAAGAGATTTTGTTTTCTTACTTTGATCGAATAGTAGGTTGTTAATCGTGGTGTCCATTATTAAATGAGTTTACAACTCTATTTAACTAGAGGTATTTTTTTACTTTCGCCAACCGAGACAAGGATATCATAGATTAGTTAAAAACCTAAAGAAATAGAGATATGATTGTTTTTGGTATTTTTTCTCATATCTTGAAATTTGTGTGAATAAAAGTTTTATTGAGCAAATGTGATTGATTTCTATTTTATTGATAATTTGTAGTTTTAAGCTAAGTAGTGTATGTGTTTACTCCCATCCTTTCTCAACATTCGATGGAGAAACTCACTGGAGAACACTTCCTTAATTGGAAGCAGAATATCAACATAGAGTTGATTGGTGACAACTCCGAGTTCGTCATGATTGAGGAATCCCCATAACGAGCATTGTGTCTGCACGTTCATGATGGCACCGTAAATGCTCGGATAGCACCGTCTTCGCACGTTCGTGATGGCACTGTAAATTCTCGGATGGCACCGTGTCTGCACGTTCGTGATCAACTCAACTATGGTCTGACGTAGCTCATGAACGAGCTTCAGATTATTGAGCCTATCATGGGTGGACCTAGTAAAGGAGGATAAAATAAGACTACTAATGTTGCTGCTAATCTAGCTAAGGATGAAGCTAACCTAGCTTCGTCTTCGAAAGCTTGAAACAAGAGGAAATGTGGACAAAACAACAACCCCAAGCCTGCAAAGGCTGCAAAGACGAGTGCACAACCACGTGCACAGACGCCTAAGGGGAAGAACAAGAAAAACAAGAAAGGTAAAGATAAGTGTTTTCATTGCAAAGAGAAGGGGCATTGGAAACGAGATTGCCCCAAGTTTCTAGCAGCGAAAAACAAAGGTAATGATTATAGTTCATTTATCTTAGAAACATGTGTTTTAGAGAATGAAAAATTCATTTGGGTTATTGATTCTAGATCTACCAACCATGTTTGCAACTCTTTACAGCTTCTTGAATCGTGGGAGGAAGTGGACAAAGGCGGCTTAAAGCTTAGAGTTGGGAACGGAGCGTTCGTTGTGGTCCAAGCTAGAGGAAAAGCTCGTCTGAAGTTCAGAAATAAATACTTAATTTTAAAAGATGAATTTTTTATTTCAGATTTTAGTAGAAATTTAATTTCAGTTTCCATGTTGCAATTAGAACAATTTGTTATGAATTTCACAAGTTCTAATATATCTATTTTCTTCAATGGATCACAATTGTGTATTGCATGTTTGGAAAATGAGCTTTATATTCTGCGACCTAACAAACCCCTCACTCTTAATAATGATTTATTCAAAGTAGCTAAACCTAGGACCAATAAATGTCAAAAGACCAATAACAATAATATGACGTATTTATGGCACTTGAGACTAGGTCACATTGGCTATGATAAGTTTCAAAGACTTACTAAGGACGGACCTTTGAAGGAACTCACCTTAGGTGAACTGCCTGTCTGTGAATATTTTCTAGAAGGCAAACTGACCAAGAGTCCATTCTCTGCAAAGGATGATAGGGCAAGGTCTTGTGCATTCAGATGTTTGTGGACCTTTGAATGTACAAGCCAGGGGTGGTTTTGAGTATTTTGTCACTTTCATTGACGATTACTCTAGATACTCATGTCTTTACCTAATGCATAGGAAATCATAAACATTTTCAAAGTTTCAGGAATTCCTAGCAATGGCTCAGAACCAATTAGGTAAAACGTTAAAGATCTTGCGATCTGACAGGGGTAGAGAATATTTGGATATGCAGTTCCAAGATCATTTAACTGAACTTGGGATTTTATCACAACTTACTGCCCAAGGTACTCCGCAACAAAATGGTGTAGCGGAATGCCGGAATAGAACTTTATTAGAAATGGTTAGATGCATGCTTAGTTACTCAACTTTACCAACTTCATTCTGGGGACATGCAATTGAAACCGCGAATGGCATTCTCAATGTCGTGCCGTCTAAATCAATCCCCAAAACCCCTTTAGAATGCTGGAATGGCCGTGAACCTAGTTTACACCATTATAGAATCTGGGGGTGTCCCGCTCACGTCCTGAGGAAAAAGGAGGGAAAGCTAGAACCATGAACTGAAGTTTGCATGTTTGTTGGCTATCCTAATGGTACTCGGGGTGGATTTTTCTATAGTCATTCAAAAAAGAAAGCGTTTACTTCTACAAATGCTACTTTTCTGGAAAATGACTATGTCCAGAACTTTAAACCTCGCAGCAAAGTAGTTTTAGAGGATATGGTTAAAGAATTGACTCCAACCAATGTCCCATCATCATCAATGCAAGTTAATGATGAAATTCCCACTCTTCATGTCCGACCAACGCTAGTCGATTTAAATGAAGAAAGTACCACTGTTCCGGAGCAAACAGTCACGGAGCCTCGTCGTAGTGTGAGGGTTTCTTAGAACCCAGTTCGCTATGGTTTGGATAGTGAAACCAATATGGTTGTTGGTGACACTATTGATGATGATCCATTGTCTTTCAAACATGCAATAGCTAGCCCTTAAAAGGAACTATGGCTCGAAGCCATGAAACAGGAAATGGAGTCCATGTACTCAAATTCCGTCTGGGATCTTGTGGAAGCACCTAGTGACTTTAGGGCCATTGGGTGCAAGTGGATCTACAAGAAGAAACGAGGTGTTGATGGAAATATCGAGACTTATAAAGCTCGATTAGTGGCAAAGGGTTATACCCAAAGAGAAGGCGTAAACTATGAGGAAACTTTTAGTCCAGTAGCCATGCTCAAATCCATTCGCATCCTCCTATCCATAGCAACCGCTCTCGGCTATGAGATCTGGAAAATGGACGTCAAGACAGCTATTCTTAATGGAAATATTGACGAAGTCATTTTTATGGATCAGCCAGAAGGATTTAAAGTATCTGGACAAGAAGGAAAAGTTTGCAAGTTGAATAGGTCCATCTATGGACTTAAGCAAGCTTCTCGTTCCTGGAATCTTAGGTTTGATGAAATAATCAAAACATATGGCTTTGAACAAAATATTGATGAGCCCTGTGTTTACCAACTGAAGGCAAATCAAATAGTGGTATTCTTGGTTCTTTATGTAGATGATATCTTACTCATTGGAAACAATGTTAAGAAATTATCAGATGTGAAGAATTGGCTAAGCACTCAATTCCAGATGAAGGATTTGGGTGAAGCGAGTTATGTTCTAGGTATCCAGATCATCAGGGATAGAAAGAACAGATTCTTAGCTCTATCTCAAGCAGCTTACATAGATAAAGTGCTTGAACGTTTCTCAATGACAAATTCCAAGAAAGGGCGTCTACCGTCCCGCCATGGAATTCATCTTTCAAAGAAGCAGTCTCCCCAGATTCCTGAAGAGGAAGATGTAATGAGAAAAGTTCCTTACGCATCTACAGTTGGAAGTCTGATCTATGCCATGTTGTGTACTAGACCAGATATTTGCTATGTAGTGGGAGTAGTGAGCAGGTATCAATCAAACCCAGGACCGGAACATTGGATAGCAGTTAAGCATATCCTGAAGTATTTAAGGCGAACTAGGGATTATATGTTAGTCTACAAGGGTGGTGTTCTGAACCCTGTAGGCTACACAGATTCAGATTTGCAGACTGATGTCGATGATAGGAAGTCTACTTCTGGAATGGTGTTTACAATTGGGGGTAGAGCTGTGATTTGGAGAAGCGTAAAGCAGTCTGCAATCTCAGATTCCACCATGGAGGCTGAGTACATAGCCGCATCAGAAGCAGCTAAGAAAATAGTCTAGCTAAAGAAGTTCTATTCAGATCTTGGTGTTATTCCAGAAATGGATAAACTGCTTGTGTTGTTTTGTGACAATACAGGAGTGATAGCCAACTCGAAAGAACCTCGAAGTCACAAGAGGAGTAAGCATATAGAAAGGAAGTATCACATTATTCGAGAATATGTGGCCAGGGGAGATGTGAAGGTTATGAAGATTGCAACTGAAGACAATCTTGCGGATCCGTTTACAAAGACACTACCAGAAGCTACATTTGATAAGCATATCAAGGAGATGGGATTAGTATAATTAAGGCATTAGTTTCAATTAGTGCAAGTGGGAGTTTGTTGGGGTTTTATGCCCTAATTAAAACCCAAATTCTTTGTAATCTCATTTATTATCAATAAAAGAATAGAAATCATTTTTTGACTTGGTCAATCACTTTGCTCACATGTTTTATTTTCATGATTATTTGTTTAATATAAACTTCTATCAAATCCCGATCATATAGCTAATCTTATTTATAGTGACGTAATCACAGTGGAATATAAATATGATTATATGTTCAAAATAAGTTAGTCCTAAGATAAGTCAGTGCATAGGATTTACATTGACTTGCCAATCTACAATATGATCTACTTACACATTACAGTGTTATGTTCTTTTCAGAACATTAGCAAAGTAGATAAGATCCGATGTATTTGTTACAACGGACAAGACCGATATTGACAGTTGATAAGATAATTAAACATATCGTTATTATCTATTCTAGTCATATCATATAGTTGATCATAGGTCAATTCAATCTCAATTCTGAGTGGTTAGTATTCTAACTGATTGTATTATTTGAGTTCTTTGACTTGTTTGTTACCAGCTTATCCTACGGGCTAGCCCATACTTACATCTTGGGAACTCGGTAGTATAATTGAGTGGGAGTGTTAATCATAGATATGAACATCTATAGCTTCTGATGAAGAAGTGAAACGATGGTTTCCTTTTAGTTTGGTTCAAGGTGTTAAATGATAGAGATCTCATTTAAGTAATTAAATTAGTTTATTGAAATATCATTTACAAGGAACTAAGTGTTTTAAGGATAAAATACAATGATGGATAAAATAGTATTTTAGTCCTATCACATTGTGGACCATCTATAGAGGATTGAGTGACAATTATGGTTGTAATAATGGATAATTAATAGCGTATCTATATTTGTTATAGAGTGTTTAATGAATTCAAGAGTGCAATTCCAAGTTTATAGTTGAGTCACGAGGAATTAATAAGTTAGTAAATTTATTTGTTAGATTTATGATAACTTATTGGAGCTTGATTTCATAGGCCCATGATCCCCATTGTACCTTGTATAAAATAATCTAGATAGTTTCAATTAATTTATTTAATTATTAATTAGAATTATCAAAGTTGACCAAGCCAATTTTGGATAGTTTTATAGAGTTATGTAATTTTGAGAAGAAAAGAGAAGTTATGGAAAATTTATTAATTAAGATAAATTGGTATCTAAATTAATAAATAAGTTTAAATCAAGGCTCAAATTATAAATAATTAATTTGATAAAGGATTTAAATAATTATTTAATTAATTAAATCAATAGAAAATAATACAGGCCTTGATTTTAAGTCCAATGGGCTTATAATCAAATGGGAAATTTCACGGGCCTAAAGCCCATGATAATTTCGACCTAGGGCTTAAAAATGACTATTATTTTATTGATTTTTTAATTAAATTAAATGACCTAATTGAGTCTATAAAAGGAGTGCTTAGAGAGAATACATTAGTTAAGATTTCTGAGATGACAGATAAGTTTAATCACTGGTTTTCTGATAGTTTTAGATTCTCTTTAAACACAAGTCATTTTCTAGGCCTCTTTGTTATTTTCTCTTCTTCTCTGTATCTATCTCATGTGTTGAGAATTGCCCACACTAGTCTAGGTGATTCTAAGGATACATTGGAAGGATGTGAAGAAAATAGAAGATCGGTTCAGTTTCTTGATAATACTCTTCGACAGAGAAGATACAAGAGTTAGAGAAATTGAAGGAATGATTCTTTAATTTCGCTGCGTATACTGTAAGTATTCTATTTTTTGTTTCTCTTTGAATTCAATTTTAGAAACATGTTTTAGGCTATCTCATATTAATTTGTTTAATACTAGATATACATGAAAATAAATAAAGATCTTATATAAGTTTTCCCAACACGAAGAGTGTCCGAACCTTAGTTCTAATTAAGTTCAGAGCGCCCTAAAGGGTATCTGGCCACTACATGCCTCGAACTGGATCATCATCCTAAGCGGCGACATGATAATTATCTGAATGTCGTACTGCCAAGTCCTAGCTCAAGGTTCTCACATCATCATTAGCTAGATGTTCTACTCACTTGCTTTTTCCATATGTTCATCTTCCAATTGTACCCCTAGCTGAATGATTAAACCCGTGCTAATTTTTAGGGTACAACATTTGCCCCCAAGCTCCTGCTCGTGCTTGATGTCCTCACCTTCTGACACGCACAGTAAGGGCTTTTAGGCTCCTGTCATGTAAAATTGTGCCTGCCTACTACTCAAGTGTTGAACACGTGGGCGTCTGTAATTGGCGTCTATTCAAGTTTCGAGGACTGTGACAATTGCTCTGTCAACTTTTTGCCGCCGCATGGGTCATTTAATCTTGGCCTTTGGATCTCGACCTGACCCAATCGAATGACCCATATTAATTCCCAAAACTTACATATAAATAGGGAGATCAAACCTAAACCTTACCACCTTCGCATTCAAAAACTTTCCTTTCAGAAAAAAAAATCCCCTTTTTCTCTCAAATATTTTCCAAAAACCTTCATCGCCCTTCATTTTCCAACATTATTACCTGTCATACCATCACCAAAAGTTACAGCACCACATTTCAAAGATTTGAAATTAGCGAGTATACTTACATCACCTGTCATATGTCTAGAACATCCACTATCAAAATACCTAGAATTAGAGGCACGATTTTTATGACAAGTAAATGCAGCAAGACAATTTGTTTCTTTTTTCACTATCCAAACCCTTTTTGATGGTTTTTTCACAACCTGTTTTGTTTTACTATAATGATTGAGATAATTGTTTTTGAAAAAATTCATCATAGTAAAACATCTGGGTCGGATGTGCCCTTTCTCTCCACACAAATGACAAATGGGAATGAAAAGAATTGTTTTATTTCTTTTGAGAAACTTGGTTTGTTTAACAGATGTTGAAACAGATTGCACTTCTGTAGCATCACCTGTCTGAGATGTACCTGCAGAGACGTTAGTGGTTGAGCCAGAAAAAATTCCAGATTTCACAAAAATGGTTTTGCCTTTTGATTTGAAACCATCAAATCCTAATAATAAAAAAAAATACCTGCTTTTTGTCTTGCACCAACAACATCATCCAAAATCCTAGAATTTGGATTAAGCATTTTAACACCTTTAACCATGTGATTAATTTCATTTGATAATCTCTTAATTTCACATTCATTGGCAATAACTTTATCCTCAAGATTCTTTACAGTGTTTTCAAGTTCACCATTCTTTTTCTGTAAGGATTTGTTATTGCTTGCCATTAAGCGATTATCAGAACAAACCTTTAACCATTGATCATACATATCTTTGTACGATTCTTTCAAAGAGTCCTCATCCAGATCAGACTCACTGGATTCGCATTCCGAGTTTTCTTCCTGAACTGAGTTGTTTAGACAAACAAGCCTTTTATTAACTTGCAAATTTATAGTTAATCCTGAAACAACAGTGGTTAAGTTAAGGTTTGAGTTATCTTCTTCATTGCTACTTTCATAGTCCTGATCACTCCAAGTAGCTGCCATTACCTTTTTGTTTTTCTTTAGTGTATTGGCACATTCATATTGAATATGACCAAATCCTTCACATTCCCTGCATTGCACACCTCTTTTATTGCTATTGTAAAAAGGTTAAGTGAGATGGTTACCTTTGGAAGATTTGAACGTGGATTATTTGTTACCAATCTTTTTCATGTATTTTTGAAAAATTTTGGTCAACAAAGCCATCTCATCTTCATCATCATTTTTATCTAAATCTTTCATCTTTGATGATTTGAGAGCAACTGATTTTTCTTTGGGAGCACTTGGTTTTTCCTTTTGGCGAATTTGCTGATCGAGTTCAAAAGTTCGTAGTGAACCCATCAACTCCTCTACTTTCATTGTGTCAAGATCTTTTGCCTCCTCGATTGTTGTGAGCTTAGTTTGAAACCTGTCAAGAAGCACTATAATTATTTTTCGAACTAACACATTTTTTTCCAATTTTTCACCCAAGGAAAAATATTCATCAGAAATGTCAGATAGTCTTTCATAGAAATCAGTGAGAGACCCAGTTTCTATCATTCTAAGATTTTCAAATCTTGTAGTTAACATAACAAGCCTAGAAAGCTTAACATCAGCAGTTCCTTCAAATTTTGTTTGAAGGGTTTCCCAAGCTTCTTTGGCAGATTCACAAGAGGAGATTAATTTTATGTATCCTTCACCAACTTCATTAAAGATAGCATGCAAAGCTTTGTTGTTATAACTAGACAATTTATCTTCAGTATCAGTACAGTTAAGTTCAGATTTTACCTTTGTTACATCATTTGATTTAGTTGTAGGTGTCCAACTGGTTATGATTGATCTCCACGCCTTTTCTTCCTGTGATTTAATAAAGGCCTTCATTCTAACTCTTCAATAAGGATAGTGAGAATCATTCAGTAAGGGAGGATGTGTTATTGAGCCACCTTCTGCAAAGAAAGACATAACAAACAAACGAACGGAATACCACGAGATCGCACTAAAAGATTAGTGACCCACTTTGATACCAATTGAAATTCCGTATTTTAATATCACCAAGAGATTAGAGATAAACAACTTAATTAAATGTGGAATACTGATTAATTTGTTTAAACCAATTCCAAAGTTGTTAACAAAACTGATGCAAATGTTAAAACAAAAATAAGAAAACAGGTAAAAAATCAACACAAAGAATTTTTATGTGGTTCAGAAATCATTTCAGATAATCTACATCCATGGGGCCACACCCAGAGAATAAACCAATTAGAAAAGAAATAATATGTACAAAAGCATTGACTTAAACAATGTAAAACCCCCTCTTAAACTATTGTCGCAATCTTGTTGTACCATTCTCTACGAATCTGGTTTTGATGAAACGCTGACTCTCTTGAAATCCCTCTAAAGAACAACAAGTGCTCTCTTCCTCCTGAACTGAGACTTAGATAGAATCCTCTCCCGAAGATCCTTAGGAACACATTCACAATTGACACTACCTATTTACAAATAACTAGATAGATATATGTATAAGTACACTCAACACTCTCACAAAGATTAAGGTGAACAACTTATTCTCTACAAAAAAAAAAAAACACTCTTCAAAATAACATAATGTTTACAAATTTTCAAATGGAAGAGGTGAAATTTCCAAAGGCCTTGACAGGGTATTTATAGGTGTAGAAATCGTCCAAGGCCATCATTTTCTGAGATCTTTGTAATCAATTTGCAAATTCCTTTGATTTAGGAAATCAACCAGCCAGATGAATTCTCTGTCGACAAAAAAGGAAACTGATTAGTCAGCAACGCCATCAGATTTATATGGCAGAACGAACATGGTCATTTCTTTTGACCATGTTTATTTTCGAAACCTTCTTTATTCCATAATGAACATAATCCCTGAAAGTATTCTCAAGATAATTGAAATACATATTTTTACCAAATAAAGTTTATTTGTGATAAATATGGTAAAAAAATGTATTCACACTAAAAGATATTTTCACACTAAAAAATAGTTGAATCAAGTGATAATTAAATCATGAATCAATAAAGATATGCTATTGATTTTACTCGATAACTTTAAAATATTTTTTCTAAATTAAAGCTAGCCAATAAAGAGTTTTACAAAACTTACATTATGCAGCGAAACTGAAACAACTCCTTCAATCTCTCTAACCCTTGATTCCTTTATGTAGTAGAGTATTATCAAGAGATTGAACTAGATCAGCAACACAGTCTTCCTCACCAAGCCTTTGATCAACCTAGAACTAGTGTGGGCTGGTTCTCAACACATGAGATAGAGATCCAGAAGAGAAGAAGAAAAAAGAGCGGCCAAGAAAAGTTAGACTGTCTAGGTTTTCACTGACCCAATGAATCAACAGAAACTGACCTCTTTCAAAAAAATCCTATATATCATATTCCTTATTTTTGTACCCTAACCTTAGCACGATTTCATTCACTTAGCTAGGGTATAGCTGGCAGATAAATACAAGAAAGAATAGCCACATAGGATATTTGCTTGCTATTCATGTGGACAGCTCGGGATTCATATAAATCAGATGTGATGTTAGGCGTCCTAATATTATCACGAACTAAGAACACGACGGCCATTAAGCCCGAGTTGGGATTAGATATCTATCGAAGCATGAGCTTTGATGACATATCCAACTCGAGGCGATTCAACAATAATGCATATTCTCCCCAAAGATCCGGGATTTGCTTATACGCTTATTTATAACCAGCCTATAATATTTATTGTTCGAGATAGTAGGACATATTTATTATTTCATCAAATCATATCCCAGCATAAATGGGAAGTATTTGTATTAAATGTAAATATCATGAAAATACGTGATTGACTCATGCAGTTACCCAAACCTGTTCATGAACTTCCCCTATAAATACTGGGAATATTAGACAGGAAAAATGATGATATTCTGTATTATCAAAACTCTGCCAAAATAGAGAGAAAAACAGTAATAACAATGCTCGTGGACTAGGTGAATATTAACAACTAAACCACGTAAAATGTGACAGTCAGAATCCTGTGATCTGTAAGGGGAAAGACCAGGTAAATCTATGCAATCCCACACCGCCTGGGGAAGGTCAAGTGTGATGATTCTAAGACTGTGTAGGTACGGGACTACACAGTTGTAATGACCCAACTTTTCTAGACTTATGGACCATTAACGAAAACTATACATAAACACTAATCCTTAATAAAACTTACAAGTGAAAAGACCATAACTTTATTAAGAAACTTGTAAAAAAATATAAGTTAAACTTACATAGAATTCAAGTTAGGCTATGGGATCCCATTGTTTTAAAAACAAAACATGACATAATTAAAAAGAGATTTACATAACAAAATGCGGAAAAAATACATGTAAAAACCATAAGAAACAAAACTCATCCTCGAATCGAAACGCTCGGCTCTTGAATCCATTCCGCCTCAATACACATTCTCCAAGCTTCCAAGAACCTTTCTCGCCACTAAGACTATTTTCCTGCACATATAAACAAAAAGGAGTGAGCCTAAAGCCCAGCAAGGAAAATCTAACACATAGTCCATATACATAAATTTCATAATAACATAAAATCATAACATAAAACATACTATAACACTTATATCACATACATACTATAAGGGCCATTATTACTTGGGGTCCCATAGACTAAACAAGTCATATGCCCATTAGATTAGTGGGGTCTTGCTAGCTAAGAAAGTCAAATGCCCATAATCTATTTGGGGCTTGTTAGTCATATAGGTCACATGCCCAAGCCTACAAACATATTTAACATATTTCATAACATAAGATAACATATAAAAGCATATAACATATAAATTCTATCCTATTTTCCTTACCAAAAAACTGGGATATGAGGACAGAGTTGGGACTTTGGAACACTCCTAAAAACCATTTATGAAAGGGTGAGTCTATTGAAGAAAAAGATATGAAAGAGATGAAGGAACTATACTATTAAAATATACTTACCAAAACCTTGTGCTCAAGAACTTAGATTTCCTAACCAAAATAAAGAATAAGGTTAGAAGGCTGAGTAGAAGACTATGAGAACTTAAATAAAATAATACCAATGAACTAGAGTGTGGAAATACCTTGAAGACTTGTAAGACCAATCTAAACCTTGAATCGAAATGCTATAAAACCTTACTTCCCAAGTGTTTGATAAGCTTATGATGATCAAGCTTATGATTCCCAACCCAAGTGTTTACACTCTCACACTCACCTAACAACTTGCAGCCTCTAAACTTAGAGTAATAGATGAATAAATGGTTGGGTACTAGGTCCTATTTATAGAGTTTAGGAATGAAAAGATCTTCATTTAACTTGAATAAAAATAATGGCTTTTTAAGTGAAAAACATTTGAATTATCGTCCAGCAGAGGCTGAAGACTAGTTCAAAAAGATGCTGGACTTATCAAGAGGTTGAAGGTTTGAATGGAGAACGATTTCAAAAACTTTCAAATAATGCTGAGAGGGGCGATATATCGCCCCCTGTAGGCGATATATCGCCTGGGCCAGTATGCCCGAGGCAATCGTGACACATTTCGTGTTTTTTCGTATCTTCGTGCTGCGATATATCGCCCCTATAGCTGCGATATATCGGCATACACTGATTATTTAAACACGAAATTACACATTTTTAGCTTAATTTAAATTGAGTAAATAGCCTTGACTAAGCCCTCTAACGTTTTCAAAGCTGCTGACTGACCTTAGGGTATTCAAAATTTAACCTTAATAAATTTAATCCTCAAAATACTTAATCATTAATAAACCCATACATAACATGTGCTATTATTCTATTGGTTCTTATCTAAACCTTATAGTATAATAAATATTATCCTCAATATTAGTCATATTATTCAAACCTTAGGTTAAAATTAATATTCCTACACTATAGGTTAAACTTAGAAAATCTACAAGTACTACTACGAGTGTCCAAATAAATCCCGGTTTGAACCAAAAATCCATAGTCACAAAGATAATACTATTATTACTATTATACTACTATCTACTTGGCTAAGTAAAGTTCTTGGACTCTACAATTCTCCCCTACTAAAAAGAATTTCGTCCTCGAAATTTACTTACCAAATAATTCCGAATACCGGCCTTGCATGTCCTCCTCCAACTCCCACGTTGCCTCTCGTTTAGAACTATTACTCCATAGGACTTTGACTATAGGACAGCTCTTGGACCGTAACTGCTTCATCCCCCTATCTAGGATGCTAACCGATCGTTCCTCGTAACTTAAGTCTTTCTGGAGTGCTATCGTATCGTACTTGAGGATGTGAGATAGGTCTGACACATATTTGCGTAACATCGAGATGTGGAACACGTTGTGACTATCGACTAGTGCAGGCGGTAGGGTTAGTCTATACGCAACTATCCCCACTTTGTTCAATATCTCAAAAGGACCTATGAATCGGGGACTAACCTTGCCTTTCTTCCCGAACCGCTTGACACCTTTCATAGGAGATATCTTCACGAAGACTTGATCTCCAACTTGGAATTCCACATTGCATTGCTTGGCATCCGCATAGCTTTTCTGACGACTTTGAGCAGCAAGCATACGCTGTCTAATAAGCGATACTGCTTCTTGAGCTTGTTTAACAGCTTCGGGGCCTAGAAGCTGCCTTTCTCCTACCTCGTCCCAGTGCAATGGTGATCGGCACCTTCTTCCATATAACAACTCATAAGGTGCCACCCCAATCGTTGTCTGGTAGCTGTTGTTGTAGGAAAATTCTATCAACGACATGTACTTGATCCATGATCCTCCGAAAGCAAGTATACACGCGCGTAGCATATCCTCTAAAATCTGAATCGTACGCTCGGACTGCCCATCTGTCTGAGGATGAAAAGATGTACTAAGACTTAACTTAGTACCCATAGCTTGGTGTAAACTTCCCCAAAATCTTGATGTAAATACCGACCCTCTATCTGATACTATCGTCTTGGGGATTCCATGCAACTGTACTATCTCTTGGATATAGATGTTTGCATATTGGTCTGCCGTGTAAGAAGTCTTAACAGGCAGGAAATGAGCCGACTTGGTTAGTCTATCTATTACTATCCAAGCAAAATGATGCTGCTTATTTGTCTTTGGCAGACCCATTACGAAGTCCATAGCTATATCGTCCCACTTCCATTATGGTACGCTAAGCGGTTGCAATAAGCCTGCAGGCCGCTGATGTTCTGCTTTCACTTGCTGGCATATAAGACACTTAGATACATACTCTTCTATGTCCTTCTTCATCCCTAGCCACCAGTATATTGCCTTAACATCATGAGTCATCTTGGTTGACCCTGGTGAACTGAGTACGGGGTACTGTGCGCTTCTTCCAGAATCGTCTTCTTAATACTTTGATCATTTGGCACGCATACCTGATCCTTATATCTCAATAAACCTTGGATAGATATTGAGAAATCTGTAGTCTTGCCTTCTCTGACTGCATCCATATGTGCTGCTAGTGTGTCATCATGTCTCTGTCCAATCCGTATGTCCTCTAGCAGATTCGATTGGATAGACAAGTTAGCCAGCTTGCCTACAACTACTTCTATTCCGGCACTAATCAGCTCCTTCTGTAGCGGCTTTTCTATTCCGGCTAAAGCTGCTAAATTTCCATAACTTTTCCTACTAAGCGCATCGGCAACTACATTCGCCTTTCTTGGGTGGTATAGGATTTCGCAGTCGTAATCCTTTACTAACTCCAACCACCTGCGCTGCCTCATGTTGAGCTCCTTCTGAGTAAAGAAGTACTTTAAACTCTTGTGGTCCGTATAAATATCGCACCGTTCTCCGTAAAGATAATGGCGCCAGATTTTTAACGCAAAGACCACCACTGCCAACTCCATATCGTGAGTTGGATAGCGCTGCTCGTACTCCTTCAATTGTCGTGAGGCGTAGGCTATCACCTTGTCATTTTGCATTAGTACGCAACCTAATCCTTGCTTCGATGCATCGCAGTAGACTACGAACTTATCGTTGGGTGTCGGTACACTGAGTACTGGTGCTGAGCAAAGCTTATCCTTAAGCAACTGGAAGCTTTCTTCACACTTATCATTCCAGTTAAATTTTTGTTGTTTCCGGGTCAGGTTGGTGAGCGGAGTGGCTATCTTAGAAAAGCCCTCTACAAACTTTCTATAATAACCTGCTAACCCTAGGAAGCTTCTTACTTCAGATGCGTTCTTTGGTCTGGGCCAATCCTTCACGGCCTCTACCTTTGATGGGTCTACTGCAACTCCCTCTTTCGATATAATGTGCCCGAGGAACGCCACTTGCGAAAGCCAAAATTCGCATTTCTTGAACTTGGCGTAGAGTTGATGCTTCTTCAATCGCGTCAAAATCAACCTCAAATGTTCCTCGTGCTCTACTTCATCCTCGGAGTATATCAAAATGTCATCGATGAACACAACGACGAATTTATCTAGGTAATCCTTGAAGACCCTATTCATTAAGTCCATAAATGCGGCTGGGGCGTTAGTAAGACCAAAGGACATAACCAAGAACTCGTAATGTCCATAACGAGTCTTAAAGGCTGTCTTAGGAATATCTTCCCCCTTTACCTTGAGCTGATGATACCCGGACCGTAAATCGATCTTTGAAAATACAGTTACGCCTCGGAGTTGATCAAACAAATCGTCGATCCGAGGTAGCGGGTATTTGTTCTTAATCGTTACCCTGTTCAGCTCACGATAGTCTATACATATCCGCATACTTCCGTCCTTCTTCTTCACGAATAGTACCGGAGCTCCCCATGGTGAATGGCTTGGCTTAATAAAACCCAAGTCTAGGAGTTCTTGTAGCTGCGTCTTTAACTCCTTGAGTTCCGTAGGTGCCATCCGGTATGGTGCCTTAGAGATAGGCTCGGTGCCTGGTACTAATTCTATCGTGAAGTCTATTTCCCGAGTTGGCGGCAATCCTGGCAAGTCATCGGGAAATACCTCTGGAAATTCTTGTATAACATGGACATCTCCAACCTTAAGTGGTGTCTCCCTTTCCACATTTGTGATGCTGGCTAAGAACGCTTGACATCCTTTCTCCATCATTCTTTAAGCTTTGAGACATTATACCAACGGGGTGCGTAATCCTGAAGCTTGTCCCATGAAGCATAATTTCTGGCCGTCAAGAGTCTCGAACATCACCTTCTTGCATTTACAGTCGATGGTTGCGCCATGCCGTGCTAGCCAGTCCATGCCTAGTATTACGTCGAAGTCCTTGATCACCAGTTCTATCAGGTCTCCTTCTAGTTCTATGTCCTCAATCTTGATCGGTACGCCTCGTACTATTCGTGATGATAGAACTACTTTGCTCGAAGGCAACTCGGTTACAAACCTAGTTCTAAATCTTTCACAAGGTTTGTCTAGTTTTTCTATCATTCTTAACGAGATATACGAATGAGTGGCTCCCGAATCAAATAATACATAACATAAGTTTTTGAGGATAGAAACCTGACTTGTGACCACCTTATTGCTAGCATCAGCCTCTCCTTGGGTTAAGGCAAAAACCCTAGCAGGAACCATCTTGTCGTCCTTCTTCCCTTCTGGCTTTTGCTGAGGACAATCTCTTTTACGATGCCCTTCCTGACCACAGTTAAAACATTCCTTGGTGTTTGCGCAGAATTCTCTAGGATGCTTCTTCTGACACTTAGCACATGGCGGGTATTCCACGTAGCCCGACCTATTTCCCCCATTATTCGTACGTGCCCTCTTATCACTGTCGAATTTCTTGTTATCCGGATGCCGTCTTTTCTGGCCGTTACCGTTGTTGCTGGACAGATTGCTGCCATTATGGTTGTTGTTCTGACTGGTCTGAGGTTAACTCTGGTGTCTAGGTTCAGGCTTACTGGGGTCTTCTTTGCTTACATTGGCCTACAACCTTTCTACTTCGATTGCCGTCTCAAGAACGTCGGCATATGTAGTATTCCCTAGGTTTGCTAACTTAACCCCCATCTCAATTTTTGGTCAAAGTCCTCTAACAAATTTGTTTACCCTCAGAAAATTAGTTGGAACCATCTCAGATGCGAACTTAGCTAAGCGGTCGAACTGCGAGCATACTCTGCCACTGATAAAGTACCCTGCTTCAAGTTAGCGAACTCCTCAACTCTCGTAGCGAGTACAGGCGAATTGTAGTACTTCTTGTGGAAGAGCTCCACAAATCGAGTCCATGTCATGGTGGCAACATCATGCGATTTCTTGACCAAGTCCCACCATATCCTGGCATCCTTCTTGTGCAATGACGAGACGCAGGATATGCGGTCCGCATTACTGAGATTCATGTGTAGTCCCTTCGAAGTTTGGAGCGTGCTGCTTGCGGAACCTCTCATACACTGGCTCCATGTTCGGTACTAGATATGGCGCGTAGTTCGTCACTGGCCATCCCCCATACGGACCAACTTGTTGGGGTGCTGGGGCCATCTGTTGTGGCTGCGGCGGAGGCTGAGGATGAGTTTGAGCCTATTGGCGTTGTTGCTACAAAAGTTCCTCGACTTGCTGTCGCAGTCTAGCGATCTCCGCAGTGTTGTCAGCTGGTGGTGCAGGCGCGTTGCGGCGGGCAGTAGCACGCACTCCCCTTCTGCGAACTGGAGGGGCTTCATTGGTTGCTGGAACAACGTTGGAGGCATTTCCGTTGGTGCGTGCAGATCTTCAGAGCGACATCGTAGCAGGGTTCTAACAGTTGAAAGAAACATGTTAGAACTTTACCTAATAGGCTCTAAGGCAAACACTTATTCTAAAACAAACATATCTCGGACCTATTTATTATGACTTCTTATGAAAAAAATTATATAAGTCTTTATTTATTATTTAGAGTGGGTTTCTATACTTAGAAAAAAAAGTCATCTTTATTTTCTAAGTGTGTTTCTAATCATCCTATATGACTTAATTCTTAGGCTCGAAACTTATCTTTGTTCCAAAGTTAACCATATTGAGGGAGGGCTGGGATCAGTAAAATCGTTCCCACTACTATGGCCCCCTAACTCTCAATAAGGAAACTTGGTTCATTGATTTGTATCCACCCTCACCGAACTTAGTCATTATTAATTTTATTTATTATTTATTATGATTGCGAAAATAAAATCAAACTCATACATGATAATAAAATAACATGTTATTTATTTGGAAAAAATAGTTTTTCACTTATTACAATCATAACATAAAGAAATAAATAAAACAAACAATGAAAAACTAACTATTCTAAAAATCAGGATCTTCTACATCCGATCCTTCATCTAGCATGTCATCATCTATCTCCTCATAATCGTCATTATCATGTGCATCAAAATGTCCTCTAGGAAGGTTTGTGAAAATCCTATGTTTTTGCTCATTTGTAAACTGAAATTCTGATTTTGCAGTGAACCTAATTAAGAGGAAGTAATATCGCATTGCTAATGGCAATTCATCCTCATCATTCATTATTTCCCATATTTCCTCTAAGGCTGCTATTACAGGATGGAAATCTTTAAATAGTCTAATTATTAATACATATTGTTCCGTTGATCTCATCATTATTTGCTTAGACTCGTGAAGGTGACCTATTTCTCTGTGGAACAAGAGCAATCTTTGAGTGATTCTTTCTAGTGCTCCTACGGTGTTTCTTGGCTCCCTTATTCTTTTTAAAGCCTTAATGGCTCGAATATCATGATAGGTTAAAGCGCCGTTCATACTTAACTAAAAACATAAATACTAAAAATCGTTAGCTATACTCATAAGCAAAATAACTATACTTAAATACTTACTTGGCGGTCAGATTCGGAGCTTTTGAGTGTGTGTATCGAGGAGAACTTCATGCGAAGGAACCGTTGTTCTGATACCAACTATTCTAGACTTATGGACCATTAACGAAAACTATACATAAACACTAATCCTTAATAAAACTTACAAGTGAAAAGACCATAACTTTATTAAGAAACTTGTAAAAAAATAAAAGTTAAACTTACATAGAATTCAAGTTAGGCTATGGGATCCCATTGTTTTAAAAACAAAAAATGACATAATTAAAAAGAGATTTACATAAAAAAAAAATGCGGAAAAAATACATGTAAAAACCATAAGAAACAAAACTACATCCTCGAATGGAAACGCTCGGCTCTTGAATCCATTCTGCCTCAATACACATTCTCCAAGCTTCCAAGAACCTTTCCCGCCACTAAGACTATTTTCCTGCACATATAAACAAAAAGGAGTGAGCCTAATGCCCAACAAGGAAAAATCTAACACATAGTTCATATACATAAATTTCATAAAAACATAAAAACATAACATAACACTTATATCACATACATACTATAATGGCCATTATTACTTGGGGTCCCATAGACTAAACAAGTCATATGCCCATAATCTATTTGGTGCTTGTTAGTCATATAGGTCACATGCCCAAGCCTACAAACATATTTAACATAACATATTTCATAACATAAAAAAACATAAGATAACATATAAAAGCATATAACATATAAATTCTATCCTAATTTCCTTACCAAAAAACTGGGATATGAGGACAGAGTTGGGACTTTGGAACACTCCTAAAAACCATTTATGAAAGGGTGAGTCTATTGAAGAAAAAGATATGACAGAGATGAAGGAACTATACTATTAAAATATACTTACCAAAACCTTGTGCTCAAGAACTTAGATTTCCTAACCAAAATAAAGAATAAGGTTAGAAGGCTGAGTAGAAGACTATGAGAACTTAAATAAAATAATACCAATGAACTAGAGTGTGGAAATACCTTGAAGACTTGTAAGACCAATCTAAACCTTGAATCGAAATGCTATAAAACCTTACTTCCCAAGTGTTTGATAAGCTTATGATGATCAAGCTTATGATTCCCAACCCAAGTGTTTACACTCTCACACTCACCTAGCAACTTGCAGCCTCTGAACTTAGAGTAATAGATGAATAAATGGCTGGGTACTAGGTCCTGTTTATAGAGTTTAGGAATGAAAAGATCTTCATTTAACTTGAATAAAAATAATGGCTTTTTAAGTGAAAAACATTTGAATTATCGTCCAGCAGAGGCTGAAGACTAGTTCAAAAAGATGCTGGACTTATCAAGAGGTTGAAGGTTTGAATGGAGAACGATTTCAAAAACTTTCAAATAATGCTGAGAGGGGCGATATATCGCCCCCTGTAGGCGATATATCGCCTGGGCCAGTATGCCCGAGGCAATCGTGCAATGTTTTGTGTTTTTTCGTATCTTCGTGCTACGATATATCGCCCCCTATAGCTACGATATATCGGCATACGCTGATTATTTAAACACGAAATTACACATTTTTAGCATAATTTAAATTGAGTAAACAACCTTGACTAAGCCCTCTAACGTTTTCAAAGCTGCTGATTGACCTTAGGGTATTCAAAATTTAACCTTAATAAATTTAATCCTCAAAATACTTAATCATTAATAAACCCATACATAACATGTGCTATTATCCTATTGGTTCTTATTCAAACCTTATAGTATAATAAATATTATCCTCAATATCAGTCATATTATTCAATCCTTAGGTTAAAATTAATATTCCTACACTATAGGTTAAACTTAGAAAATCTACAAGTACTACTACTAGTGTCCAAATAAATCCCGGTCTGAACCAAAAATCCACAGTCACAAAGATAATACTATTACTATTATACTACTATCTACTTGGCTAAGTGAAGTTCTTGGACTCTACAACAGTTGATGATGACTTAAATGGATTGATGGGTACTACCTATGCCAACAAGATGCATCTTCTTTTCGGTAGCCCATCACTTGAGATCTCCAAAGGTAAGCGTGCTTGTCCTGGAGTAATCTCAAGATGGGTGACCTCCTGGAAAGTTTTCCCAGGAAGCGTGCAAGTGAGGACAAAGCACGCTGGAAAGACTCGTGTTGGTTTGTAGGGCCAGTCGTCATTCCAGGAAGCAACCATAGTGAATTCTTTCTTTCTCATTACGGTTTATCACTAAACACTAATGTGCCCTTCTAATTTCTTAATGCACTGTTGACGAAAAACCACGTCAACAGATTGGTGCTTTCATTGAGAGAAAATTAGTGTTTCACAAAGACTCGTTTGATTTCCATCATGGTGCTCACACTTTCAATGCACGACGATCAAACATAATAGCTTGGGGGGTAGGAGGCCCATCATACCGCTGTTCAGGATGAATGTGGCCCTGAAATTCAGCAACGCCCAACAAAACAACCGGTGGGTCAAGGCGACACTGAGAGTTCGGCTTCATTACTGCCGAACCCAAACCCAAATTATCTAACTGCCACTGAGATGGAAAATATGCAATTGAGGAGCCATCTCTCTAGGGAAAACATGAAGATTGAGGAAATTTTGGCTCAATTACCCCCTCTTGCAACCGACATTAATGTCAGAAAGAGGAAAAGTGGGTCACATAAGTCCCATAGGAGTAATTGACCCAAACCAAATCGATCAGTCAGAACTACCACCCCAAGTTCTGTACCCATGGGGCGGGATCACCAGAATGCTCGGCCCAACACCCATCATAGGGGCCATCAAAAAGTCAGTCAATTAGTTAGGACCGCGACCCCATGTTCAGAGCCTTCTTCGTAGATCGCTAGGAATGCCCCTAACAATCCACGAGGAGGGACTGGGACAGGCTCACAAAGACAAAATGCTCTAACAAACCCTTCTATACCGCGATCAAATCACTAGGCACAGAGGACTAGGGACATTGGAGTCGAGCAGAGGCGAGCTAATTTAGTTCGCCCTGACAGAACGAGGATAGCCTCACCAATAAGGCATCCTCTGCCACCTATAAGACATCTGACACCACCTCGCCCTCAACAGGACATTCCAGCTTATGGAGACAGCAGGAGAAATCCTCCTCCGTCTACTAATACTTATGTCCCACGAACACGAGTCAAAAATTCATTCGGTCTCAGCCGCGAGCTGTAAACTTCGCAAACAGGAGTTATTGGACTGAAAGTCGTCATAGCAATAGGTCCGAGGGTGACCTGAGGAATCATCTGAGTTCAGCACAGAGCCCTCGATACGATCTGCAACCCGGACTGTGCGATCGGCTGAATTCACATAGAAAGAATCCAGCTCGGGATGAAAATCTTAGCTATACTCGACAAGAAGGAGGCCCGTCCATAGTACGTGATAACGCGAATGCCCCACCAAACCAAGCTCGAGCTTGGAGGGACAATAACCCGTCAAACGCATATTATAGGATGGGAGCTGTTGAACAGCCCCCAGCTAACCTAGGCACTAGGGACCAAACCCTCAAGAGATCAGCTCTGATGGAAGAGAAAATGAAAAAAATCTTGTGCGAAAAGGAAAAAGATGATTGTGATTCAGATGAGGAGCTCGAACCTTTTGCTCTAAATATTGCGGCGGCTGCATATCCTGTGGGTTTCAGGATGCCACACTTGTCGAAGTTTGATGGAGACGGAGATCCGTTAGATCACCTCAGAATGCTTAACACCATCATGATGGCTCACAATGTTGGGCTCGATCTAAGGTGTCTTTTATTTCCTGCAACTCTGGTCGGACTAGCCAGGCAATGGTTTAAGCAGTACAACAGGCATTCTATAAACTTGTAGAAGAAATTTTCTTCCGATTTCAAAATTGCATTCCGAGCTTCACACGCAGCTCGTGTTGATACTGACTCATTGGCCAATGTAAAGCAACAACCTGGTGAAACGTTGAAGGCATATCTAAGTAGATTTGCCTATGTTGCTGCATGAGCTAGGGATGCTGATGATAGCTCCAAGCTTATGGCTTTGAGGACAAGAATTCTCGTTGGGGGAGACATATGGCAAGAGCTCCAAAGAAAGGGAGTTAAGACTGTAGATGAATTCTTGACTTGAGCTCAAGAATGGATAAACCTGGAGGAGGCGCGAGCTTCCGTTGCAAAAACCAGCCAGACCACTGTCCAACCCGTTAGAGCGGTAACGGATGAGGCAGTTGCGGCCAAAACCGGTACCCAGAATAACCAAGGGGGAAAGAACAAAAGGAAAGGAAATGGTGAGGCAGAGCGGAGTGGGATGAAGAAAAACAAGCCCACTGAGAATATCAAACCTATATACGCTACGTATACCGACCTAATGGATACACGTGAGCACATTTTTCTGGCAAATTCTAGTCGCCTTCCATGGAAGAAACCAGAGCCATTGATGAACCAGAGGGCGAAGAGAGATCCCTCGAAATTCTATCGATTTCAAAACGACATCGATCATAACACTGATGATTGCTAACAGTTAAAGGATGAGGTTGAAACTCTCATCAGGGCAGGACCTTTGGCTCAATACACCCGAAATCGAGTGAATCTGAATCAATTGGTTGGGCAGAATCCCTTACCAGTTCTGGAAGCTCTGACGAATCAACATGGAACTCAAAGCAACAAAGTCGGCCCTCCTCCGATAGTACGGGGAGATATAACCACTATTTCGGGAGGACCTCATTTGGCAGGCACGAGCAATGGGCCTCAGAAGAGGTATATTAACGAACTGAAATCCCATAATGGGGTGGAATTCATCCCGGAGTAGCGGTTATCGAAACAACAATGATTGAGAAAGCAACCGATCACTTTCACAGAAAAGGATGCTAGCCACGTTAAATTCCCACATAATGATCCGCTGGTAGTAATCGTTCAGCTCGCCAACCGAAGGGTCCAAAAAATACTGGTGGACAATCGAAGTTCTATGAATCTACTTTTAAAGTCCACCCTAGAAAAAATGGGGTTATCTGTAAGTGATTTGAAGGCGACCTCGGTGACTCTATTTGGGTTTTTCGGTGAAGGGACAGCAGCCATCGGGACAATCAGATTGGTAGCAACATTAGGAGAAGAGTCACGAACTGTTTCCAAATTACTCGAGTTCGTGGTAATCAATTATCCAGCTGCGTACAATGCGATTTTGGGCCAACCTGCACTGATGGCATTTGAAGCCATAACCTCTATCCACCACCTAGCAATGAAATTCCCCTCAGCTGCGGGAATATGCACAGTTAGAAGCGATCAACTTGCTGCCAGGGAATGCTATAACATTTCTATGAAGGGATAATCACAACCCGGGCAGCAAGCGATGGTCATAAATAATGGAGATGAGGAGTCCCGGGAAGTAGAAAATTACTCATGGGACGAAAGAACCTCAGCAAAAGGAGGATAGTGATGTCGCCCAACGTGAGGACATTTGTAATGACCCAACTATTTCTAAGACATAGATCATTAAACCTACTAGACATAACTATTACTTTGAAGAGAACATACATGAGAAAAATTCATAACTTTATTGAAAACTTTAAAATAATATTTGTAATACATAAATGAGCTCATTATTTTAAAATAAATCATAACTTTAAATGAAATTGTTTACAAAGCTAAATGCAGAAAGTACATAAAAACGTGATTTTTAGACACTAAAGAATAACGTTGTCCTCGAATCGACACGCAACCCATCCACTCTATTCACCTCAATACACATGCCAAGCATCCAAGAATCCTTCCGCCTTTGTATCTATTTTTTAGCATCAAACTAAAAGTAAAGGAGTGAGCCTAATGCCCAGCAAGGAAAACTACTAACAACATAAAACATATATGTCAATTATATCATAACCACATATAGTATAAACATATGTCACATAATACTACTGTAACTCCCCAAACTCCAGGGACCGTTACGGTGGGCCTTGTAAACAGTGCTAAACTCGCTAATCGAGTCATTTGGCCAAAATCGTGAACTAAGTATGATTAGCGGTTTAGGGATTAAAAACTTTGGTTAGGATGTAACGTTTCACTAGAATGTTTAATTTATACATTGGGATCCCGAAAATATAGTTTCAGAGTTTATTACAGAAAATATTTACAACAGGCCGTTCTAAGCGGCAAAACAGGGTTCAACCTTAGTTCCACTTTAAACCTCGGCCGTGGCGGACGAGCAGCTGCATATGTACACACCATCACCTAAACTCTCCAACTCAAGGATGGTCCAGCTTCCTCTTGCCTTTACCTGCACCACGTAGCACCCGTGAGCCGAAGCCCAGCAAGAAAACACAAAAAAGTATGATATAATATCAACAAAAATCATAATAACCATTCAGGACTATCAGTCCAAGCAAATAGGTGACAATAGCCAAAAGTCACAATAATGAGCATCGCTCCTTCTAGCCATGTGACGATAGGGTCACTAGGGCTTAAACGATAAGTGATTCTTTCTTAAGTTTGATTAGGACAGGTGCAAGGTGATTAGTCACCAACATAACCTTCCTCACAACCCTAGAGTCGAAACTATGGACAACGTCCCTTAGCCATGTGACAAACGGTCACCGGGGTCATATACCTTGGCTATAGTCATCTGGTCGTATACCAGGCAAGCGCTTATAAGTTCTTCGACCTTAGGGTCGGCCTGGCATTAACGCCATAGAGCCATTCAATGCATAATTCTCGACTCTAGAGTCATTCCCTGACTAGTCAGTGTCTTTCACTAGTAAGACATGCCACCAATCACATATCACATGTTCCACATCCATAAACGAGGCATTTAGCATGCTTACCAAACAGGTAGTAGTGCTATCAGGGCCATGCATAAACACAGAGGCTCAAGCTCTGAACAGTGTCATACTCAGTATATAAAGCATGTCCCAAACACATGTTTCTCATGCATCATATGCAATAAATCCAGCAATCTAACATGCATCAATAACAGCCATGCATGTCACGTTTAATAACCAACCAACATGCATCAAGAATAGCCATGCATGTCATACATAATAATCAACTGACATTCATCAATAATAACCACGCATGACGTACTCATTAATCAACCAACATGCATCATAATAACCATGCATGTCTCATATACACAGGGTGCGGTTTTCTTACCTCAATGTCGAGCTAGAACGATTAAAAGAACGACCCTTGAGAACGATCAACTTCTAGTCCATTAGCAGTCACCTAGTCATAACCAAATATAAGGTATCATTAATAAAAATGATAACTGAGGGTTCCCAAACCAAGTCCCAGCCCCCGAGACCTCAAATACTACCCAACCGGGTACCAGGTCCAACCCCGAGGCCTATGGTAAGAATCCCTAAGCTAAAAACCACTTTTTAGCAAATTTGGCCTCAAGGGCCGCGGCCCCCAAAAGCTGTGCCGCGGCACGCCCCCAAGCTCCATCTGCCAGACACGCTTGGGCCGTGGCACGCAAAAGCCGTGCCGCGGCACCGAGCCCAGTTCAGCCTAAAACCAGCACGCGAACTCAGAATTGCCCCTGCATTTTCCCTTAGAACCAGCCCCTCAAACCTTCATAAAACCTCTTCCTAACATACAATTAAACCCCTAGACAACACCCATAACCTCCCCTCATCAAAACCCAATCCTATAATCCTTCAAAACCCCTTTGAATCCAAACTTCTCACAAGTATCTAAAACTGAAAACCAAAACTTGAAAACAGAGCAACACCTGAAACCAAAGTCTAAAGCTCACCTTGAAACCTGTTTTGAATCCCCTTTAATGTTTGAAACAAGTCTCCTAGCTGCCACCTTTGATTTCCAAGCTTAACTTCTTGATTTGGGCTCTCAAAATTCAAAGAAAAGAGAAGGGAAAATCTTGTACGGGAGAGGAAGGAAGAGAGGATGAGGATGGCTCTGTTTTTACTCTGTTTTCTACAGCCCTTTATGTCATATATATCCTTAGGGCCAAAAGACCAAAATACCCCTAAGCCAAATAAACCCCTCTAAAGTCTTCCGAGGGTAAAACCGTCCTTTCTCGCCCTACTCGTTAATTATAATTAACGCTCTCCAATTCCCGCTATTCTCAATATTCCCAAATACCAATAAATCATATCCCATTACCCTTTAATTCCTGGTAATGCTCTAATCATTAAATTCACCCCGAGACTCACCCCGAGCCCCGAACTTAAACTCGTTATGACTAGGCCGAACACTTACACCTCATGATCGTCTCATGTCGATAGCTCGAGCCAATCCACCTTATAATGTGGCTATATTAATTACTCACAATCACGCACCCAAAATAAACAAGTACGCCCACAATGGCCAATTTACCAAAATGCCCTTGCATTATAAATATGAGCCCATATGCATGCATTCACCGTCATATAATAATATAATTCACGTAAACATGCATATAATCATTAAATATCATAATAAATCATTTATGGCCCTCCCGGCCTCCTAATCAAGGTCTTAAACCTTATTAGGAAATTTGGGGCATTACAACTACAATGGCCATTATACTACTTAGGGCTTGTTAACTAGGCAAGTCATATGCCCAATAGATTTGTGGGGCTTGCTAGCCAAGCAAGTCATATGCCCATAAATTATTGGAGCTTGCTAGCTAGACAAGTCATATGCCAGAGGTCTATAAACATACTATACATAATGTTAACATACAACATAAGATAACATAACATATCATACAAACATACAAGATCTATCCTATTTTCCTTACCAAAACCGGGATGTTTGAGAACAAATGCAGGACTTGGAACACTCCTACAACCAACAATAAGAATGGTGAGAATTTCTAAAGAGTAAAGAATAAATGTGGGAACTAAACCTTCAAAAAGAAACTTACCAAGAAAGATCTTTAAGTTTCAAGAACCTAATCAAAAACCAATATCAAAAGTTAGGATCTGAATAAAAGGAACTAAAGAAAACTAAAGAGTTTTAGAGAACTGGACTTAAAGAATAAGAGTACCTTAGTTGACCTTAAGGATTGGTCTAGCTTCAATACCGAAATACACTAATCCTCACTTCCCAAGTATTTTATAAAGCTTAAGAATGGCAAAGCTTTTTCCTAACCCAAGTGTTTATCACCCTATGGAATCACTAGCACCTTGGAGTCTCTGATCGCAGCTTGAAGAGTGAGTGGAAGGACTGGGTACTAGGTCCTATTTATAGAGGTAAGGAGTGAAACTAACCTTATTTTGATTTGAATAAAATAATGATTTTAAAATGAAAAAGAATTTAATTTTTGTCAATCAGAGGCTGAAGATTTGGTCAAAACGTTCAGAGGTAGGTCTAAGCAGTTAAGGCTTGTTTTTTTAAAATTAAAAAAAAAAATGTTCCTAAGGGCGATATATCGCTCCTATGGGGCGATATATCAGCTCTGCCCTAGTCCCGAGTCTTCGTTCGTCCATTCGTGCAACGTCAACGTGTTTTCCGTATCCTTCGTCAGGCGATATATCGACTCCCAGTTGCGATATATCGACATATGTGAATATTTTAAACACGTAATTGCACCTTTTTAGCATAATTTGAATGGGATAACTACTTTGACTGAGTCAAACTACGACCCTAGCAGTTTGTGGTGTATACTAAAGCATATATTTCCTTATTTTATCATTAAAATACTTAATTCCTTAATAATCATGCTTATGATAAGTGTCATAATCCTATTGGCTATATCTAAACCTTAGGTTATAAAAAATATCATATTTATGACCAGCAATATTAATCAAATCTTATGTTATAATTAATATTCTTAAACTATAGGTTAAACTTATAAAATCCATAACTATTGCTAGGAGTTTCCAACTAAGTCCCGGTTTGAACCAAAATCTATGAAATCTAAAATACTACAACTACTACTAACTAGCTAACTAAGTAAACATTCTGGGACTCTACAACATTGACCCACGTATAGGCAAAGATAGATCAGAGCTCCAAGCCATAGAAGAGCTCAAGGAAGTAAACATCGACCCTAGAGAAGTTTCAAAAGTCATAAAGGTTGGAAATAATCTTGACGATAAAAGGAAGGAGCTGGTTGAATTTTTACAGAAACACCTGGATGTTTTCGCTTGGTCGCATGAATATATGGTGGGAATCAGTCCGAATGTAATCACGCACACCTTAAATCTGGACAAGAATGTGCCTGCAAAATCCCCAAAATGGAGACATTTGGGAACGGTCCGAGCTGAATCCCTTGAGGAAGAAGTAACTCGGTTATAAAAATGCGGATTTATTCAAGAAGCAAGATACCCGATCTGGGTTTCCAACCCCGTGCTAGTCCCGAAGCCAAATGGGAAATGGAGAACCTGTATCGACTTCTCCAATCTAAACAAAGCTTGTCCCAAGGACAGTTTTCCACTGCCAAGGATTGACTAGTTGGTGGATGCCACGGCCGGTCACGAGCTAATGTCCTTCATGGACGCGTACTCTGGATACAACCAGATCGCGATGAATCCTGCGGACCAGGAACACACTAGCTTCATGATCGAACATAAGATATACTGTTGTAAAGTCATGCCATTCGAGCGAAAAAATGCCGGGGCGACATATCAACATCTGGTCAATAAAATGTTCGCTAACCAGATCAGGAAAAATATGGATGTGCTTCTTTGGATGTGCCATCAGATTGCCTGACGATACAGCGACCTAGTTAGATGGCAACCTAAAATGATCTATAACTATGTCGCGAGGGTACAGAAGAAATGGGTTATTTTAAGCACGAGCTAAAGCTGGTCTTAGCCCTATCGCGTGATGCCACGCGACATCCTAGACTACGCACCTCGGTTTCTCAATAGTCCCCTGATATTTCGGGATCCATGTGTCAGGATTTCAGGCCAATACCTTCCTTGGAAAGCAGTTTAGGGCAAAACCGCACAAGAAAGTGTAACACCTAAGCAATCTGGTTTTAAACCTAAAATCCCTTCGGTTTCTTTATCCCAAATGGGTATCTTTTAAACTAATTTACCCAGATATACCCAGAAAATTCCCCTGTTTTATGAGCATTTTATTTTAGTAACATATGCTGATTCACTCAATAAACCAAGACTTATACCATACGACATTGGGAAATAACCTAATGGTGACTACAACGAGTGTTGTGGATGAACAGGGTTATGAACATGGTTAAGAACTGAAATTTCTTCAAAAAAAAAGGAGAAATTTTTAAATAAAAAGGAATAAATACTTACAGGAAATGTGTGTTCGACGTTTCAGAGATGCAGATTCCAGTCACGGAAAGCCTCTGAAAGCTTCTGAATGTTGGGACACAAATAGCAGTTTTGGGATTTCTAGGGAAGAAGAAGGAAGTTTAGAGAATTTTAAAAAGGGTAAATTCTTGAATGCAAAGGTGATAAGGCCTTAGATTGATCACTCTATTTATACATAAATTGTGGAAATTGATCTAGACCGTTCATTGGTGTTAATTCGAGATCCAAGGGCCAGGGTTAAATAGACCACATGGCGGAAAAAAGTTGACAAGACAACTATTGCAGTCCTCAAAACCTGAACAAACGCCAATTACGGAAGGCCACATGTCTAGTACTTGAGTGGAAAGTAGGCATGGTTTAATGTAGCAGAAGTTTAAAAGCCCCTACCGTGTAGGTCAGAAAATGATGACGTCATTCACGAGCAGGAGCTTGGGGGGCAAATGTTGTACCCTAACCTTAGCACGAGTTCATTCACTCAGCTCGGGTACAACTGGCAAATAAATACACAGAAGAATAGCCACATAGGATATCTGCTTGCTATTCATGTGGACAGCTCAGGATTCATATAAATCAGATGTGATGTTAGGCGTCCTGATATTGTCACAAACTAAGAACACGACGGCTATTAAGCCCGAGCTAGGATCAGATATCTACCGAAGCACGAGCTTGGAGGACATATCTAGCTCAGGGCGATTCAACTATAATGCGTATTCTGGAATCCCCAAAGATCCAGGATTTGCTTATACGCTTATTTATGACCAACCTGTAATATTTATTGTTTGAGATAGCAGGACATATTTATTCTAATTTATTCTTTCATCAAATCATATCCCCACATTAATGGGAAGTATTTGTATTAAATGTAAATATCATGTCATGAAATTTCCCTATAAATACTTGGAATATTGGATAGGAAAAGGGATGATATTCTGTATTATCGAAACTCTACCAAAATAGAGAGAAAAACAGTAATAAGAGTGACTCGTAGACTAGGTAGATTTTAACCACTAAACCACATAAAAGTTCTGTGTTCTTGAGTGAATTCTTTATTTCTCATCACAGTTTATCATTAAGCACTAACCCGCCCTTCTAATTTCTTAATACACTGTTAGTGAAAAACCGCGTCAACACTTATATAGGCAACTTAATGGGCTTTATTTAAATTTAAAACTAATTAAAATAATAAACAAAAAGATAAAAGCCTTGGGCTCCCACAAATGAACTTGGGCCCAATCTCTTTGTTCTTAATTTAAATCCCAATTGGGCCTAAATTTAAAACCTCTTATTTATTTTTAATTAATTAATTATATTCTCATTCAAATTAACTAATTATAATTTGAAACTGGATTTAATATTATTTATTTATATTGACATCAATTTATCAATATTAATAAATTTACCAAAAGATTCTATTTTATTCTCTAAATCTCATATCTCTGTAAATTTTCAAAATTGACCTAGTCAACTTTAAAAATCCTAATTGATATTTAAATCAATTAATTGATACATTCTAGATGATTTACTCAGAGGTGATGTGGGGACCATGGATTCATGAAATCAAGCTCCAATAAGTTACCGTGAATTTATTTACAAATAATTTCACTACCTTATTAATTCATCGTGACTCCACTATAGACTCAGAATTTAACTCTTGAATTCATAGACTGTATTTTTCAAACCATAAATATGTTATCCATTGTTATAACCATTACAGTCAATCAATTTTCTATCGATGACTTACTAACGAGCTGGGTGCAAATTACCGTTTTACCCCTCATTGGTATTTTATCCTTAACTCCCACTAAGTTCCTTATAAATGATATTTCCATGAACTTAATCACAGAAATGAGATCTCAATCATTTAATCTTTTGAACAAATTAATTAAGGAAATCATTTTTTCACTTCTCATACAGAAGTTATAGATTTCATATCCATGAATAATACTCCCACTCAATTACACTACTAAATCTTCAAGATGTAAGTATGGGCTAGACCATAGGGTAAGATGGTAATGAACAATTGAAAAGATTTAAATAATATAATTAGTAGAATATTATCACTCAGAATTAAGATTGACTTAACCTATGGTCAATGTTGTGACATTGATTAGATTTGATAACAACAATACTTATTTATCAATCAATAATAAATATCGGTTATAGTCCGATGTAACAAAATACATCATATCTTATCTACTTGGTCAATGCCTTGGACAAGACATCACACCCCGAGTGTGTAAGTAGATCATATCGTAGATTGCCTAATCAGTGAAAATCCAATGCACTGATCTAATCTTAGGACTTGTTCTTTTGAACATATAATTACAATTAAAATCCACTGTGACCTAGTCACTATAATTGTAACCATCCATATGTTCGGGATTTTATAAATGTTTTTATTATTTCAATAGTCATGTAATAAAACAAGCAAGAAACACGGTTGTCAAACTAAATGATTTCTACTACTTTTACTGACAATATGAAATCATGTTACATGTCCGACATGGTTTTATAAGGGCATAAAAACCAACAAGGACATCATAAATGATGAGCGATGGTTAGAATTTGTCAACTCAAGATTATGTAATGACCCAACTATTTCTAAGACCTTGGACCATTAAAACTACTAGACATAGCTACTATTTTGGGAAAGATACATAAGAAATAATATAACTTTATTAAAACTCAAGATATTGTATCAAATACATAATAATAGAAAATATGGCATGGGTACCCATTGTTTTAAAAAAAACATAAAACATAACTTTAATTCAATTGTTAAAAACTAAATGCGGAACTACAAAAGAGACATAATTAAAAAGACTAAAATAAACGTCATCCTCGATCGACATGCAGTCCACTCATTCCATTCATCCTCAACACACAAGTCAAGCTACCAAGAATCCTTTCGCCTTCCATATTTATTTTCCTGCATCACACTAAAAATAAAGGAATGAGCCTAATGCCCAACAAGGAAAATCTACTAAAAACATACATCATAAATCATAAGACTATAATATAAACATACACTATAAAACATATGACTATATAAAAAAAAGCGTATATCGTAATGGCCATCATTCTTCTTGGGGATTGCTAGCTAGGCAAATCATATGCCCATAGATTCACGGGGCTTGTTATCTAAACAAATCATATAAATTTATGGGGCTTGTTATCTGAACAAATCATATGCCCAAGGAATATATTCTTGAGACTTGTTATCTGAACAAGTTATATGCATGTTATCTAAACAAATCATATACCCAAGAACTAAAAACATATCATAACATAACATATCATAACATAAACATAACATGACATAAACATAACATACAAGCACATAAAATCTATCTTATTTTCCTTACGAAAATTTGGGATATTTGAGAACAAGAACGGGATTAGAAAACTCCTATAAACCAACAATAGAAAAATGTGAGAATCTCTAAGAATAGAGATGAATATGAAAACTAAACCATCAAGAAGAAACTTACCAAGAAGGACCTTAAGTTTCAAGAACTTAAATACTTAATCAAGAATCATAAACAAGAGTTAGGATCTGAATAAAAGAAACTAAAGAAAACTAAAGGATTATAAAGAATTGAACTTAAGGAATAGGAATACCTTGGTTGATCTTATAGATTGATCTAAACCTCAACACCGAAATCACACTATATCTCACTTTCCAAGTGTTTAGAAAGCTTAGAATGATAAAGCTTTAATCCCAAACCCAAGTGTATCTCTCTATACTAACACTAGCACCTTGGAGGCTCTAATCAAGTACTTGAAGAATGAAGAAAATGGCTGAGCACTAGGTCCTATTTATAGATTTTGAGGAGTGATACTATCCTATTAAAAAAAATACTTAAATCCTTAAATAAACGGGATTATGACAAGTGTCATGCTCTTAGTGGTTCTGGAAGATTCTAGAGTTTCTAGAACTTTCTTTTATAATTAAATCCTTAAATAAACATGATTATGACAAGTGTCATGCTCTTAGTGGTTCTGGAAGGTTCTAGAGTTTCTAGATCTTTCTTTTATTTAAAAAAATACTTAATTTCATTCTAACCATAATCCAAATTTAAATTTAAATAAAATAGACTCCTAACTTCTAACTTCCTAAATCTCTTAACTCTAAACTCACCTGTAGTAAAATCAACATAACTAGAGCTGTAGAATTTCTATTTAGACCATTTTTATACCGTTAGAAATCTAATTCAATTATCTACAACTTTCTAGAAATACTATTTTTCAAAATTAATAATATAACTGGGTCAAAAATAGGTTGGAAGTTACAGTACCCTAAAGTTACGGGAAATCTATTTAATTATCTAAATAACAACCTAATCCACAAATATCTTAACTAACCATAAAATAACAAACTCGAATTCCCTAGGCTGATTTCGAATTTACTAAGCCCAAAATCTTATTGGGCTTTATGTAGGCTCGATCCATAACACTTTTTAATAATACCATAATTAATTTATTCTTATGCAATCGCCCCCTTTCCACAAACAAGACTACTAATATCATAAACCTGTACTATACTATAATAATCATAACTACTAAAAAAATTAAACCTTATGTTATAATTAATAATCTTAAACTATAGATTAAACTTATAAAATCCATAACTGTTGCTATGAGTTTCCAACCAAGTCCCGACTTGAACCAAAATCCACGGAATCTAACATACTACAACTAATACTAACTACTACTACTACTACTACTACTACTACTACTACTACTACTACTACTACTACTATCTAGCTAGCTAGTTAAGTAAATATTCTAGGACTCTATAGATTAACACCAGAGTGGAAAGATAAGAGATTACAGATGCAAGAATATCGAGCAATGAACAAATACAACCTATCTAGAGGAGGCTACGTGCGTGTGGAAGAGATGCTTCAAAAGCAGACTGGGCAACAATCATCTGATATTGATAGAGTTAACTTATGGACGATGGGTCGACCGAAGAATAAAGAAGGAGAACTTATTGGAGAGGCAACTGAGGTTCAAAAAATCATTGTAAGTTTTTATATATACCGTTACTTGCTATATTCATTATAGGTTTATATTTTGAACTTATATAAATCATATTTATTTTTATATAACTAACTCAAATTAATTACTTCTATTTTACAGGCTCATTATCAAAAACTCATTGAGGAGGGTCAATGGGAACCCTAAGGCCCTGATGATGTGTTGACGAGGGTATTGGGCACCCCCGAGCCACGAGGGCATGTTTGGGCTAAAGGTCACGGTGTGTCCCCTACATTGTTTTGGGATACTCCAAAACCTACCAACATGAAAGAGAAATCGAAAGTTGTTGGTTCAGCTAGCACTATGAGAAATGAGTTTGAGGAAAGACTTCGTCAACAAGAAGCACGTCTAGAAGAACGTTTTCGTAAACAAGAGGAAATGTTGAGATCTTTCATGGCCCAACAGAGCAGTTCAGGATCCAATATTGGAGTCCCACCATTTGTGCCCAACCCACCGGCACCATCTTACTATGTGCCCGACCCACCAGCACCATCTTACTTTGTGCCCGACCCACCAGCGCCATCTTGCTATGTGCCCAACCCACCAGCGCCATCTTACTATCAGCTCAATCCACCAGCACCATTTTTGTCTGAGGTAATTTCAATTTGATAGTTGAAAATGACTATGTATGTACATGCATACACACACATATATATATACATAATGCTACTTATTATAATGTTCAGGTATCTAGTTGTCAGTTAGCCATTGGTTCACTATCAAATATTGTTGCATCAGGCAAACTCATTGACAAATAGTCAGGTAACAACTACCAAGTGGTGATTACTGACGCTATTAAGCCGATGACGCCTCTTCCTTTTTTATATCTTGATCAGAATATGTACATAGTCATTCAGGCTATTGGGCATCCTATATCGTGGCCTATGGAATTGGTCATCGTATCTGATGATATACATGAACAGGTGATGTATTGTGCTTATATAATCATATTTGTTATTATATATTTCAATTTTTTTGTAAATTTTTTAATTATTAATATTATTTTACACACTTGTTCTAGAAATAATAACAGATCAGAACGACTAATTGCTCCCTCAACACAACAACCACGAGAAAGGATACAATGTTTGAGTGATCCCATGACACAAGACACTAGTCCTTCGGAACAATATTATATCTTGTTGGGATGACAACGACTATGTCAATCCCGGCATAGATGAGGATGTATTCGGTTAGAATATTTCAAGTCTTTACGGATGCAAAGGGGACATACTTCAATTTATTCGAATGGAAAAGATTAGACAAGGAGCTGTCGTTTGCTACATGAGGTATTTCACAAGTTTTTTAATTAACCTTTCTTATTTGATTTATTTTAACAACAAATTTCCCAAATTATATTTTTGACTACTTTTTTTTCTTTTCTAAATAGGTTGTTATACAATTTTTGGTAGAACAATGGCGCCAAAATAAGTTTTTATTTGTCAATCCTAATGTTGTAGCCACTAAAGGAAGTTCATTCAAAGAGCGTGGTCAAGGTCTATTCAAGTGTTGTCATCAATTAAGATCAATTTAACAACTTATGATTGTCCCTTGAAACCATGAGTAAGTTAAAAAATTTGTTATTGTCAGATACTTAGTCCTTATAACATTTGTGTTGGAGACTTATATCTAGTATTGTTTTTCTTGTGCCGTGAGCATTGTATGTTTATTATATTGGACCCATATGCATATTACGTTTGTTGTTGTGATCTGGTAAACTCAAAACTGGAAAATCGTGAAGAAATTGTGGCAGTAATAGTGAATGCTTTCAACCTTTTTCTGACCAGTCTACCAAAACCTCCCGAGATTCCAAGTAATATAGAAATTGTGCAACAGAAAGTAAGTAACTAATATTCTTTATATTAATTGCTTGACATTTTATATAAATATTAGTGTCCAAACCAACCAAACAATGTGGCATGTGGATATTATGTGATGAGGATGGTGAAGGATTACATTGAAAATTCACAACCTGGACGATACTACTTAAGAAAGATGTATGTATTTAAATTTATACAAAGTTAACAATTTATTTATTATTAAAGTATATATAATCAAATAATAAAGTAATATATTTTGCTTTGTATTTTTTTTGTATCTAAACACTACACCATATACACCAGCACATATAAATGAAATGCAACAATATTGGGCGAACCATTTCCTATCAATAATTCAAAGTCATCATCCCACATATTAGGATTTTGTTTTTGTTTACTTTTTCTTTCTTCCTATATGTCTAGCTAGCTAGTGCAATATTTGTTAATTTTGTATGTTTAACAAAAAATATTATATTTTTGTATATTTAGACATTCAACGTCTCCCCCTGAGAGTCATCATAGGGTGTAAAACGTATACCCTATGATGACTCCCAGGGGGAGATGTTGATTGTCTACAAAGTCTCCCAATGGGAGTCATCATAGGGTACCTACAATGTCTCCCATGGGGAGGCTATGTAGACATTCAGCGTCTCCCCCTGGGAGTCATCGTTGTAACGACCCACTAATCTAGACTACTTGGACCATTAACGAATCTATACATAAAACTTACATTTTTGCGGAAATACCATAATTTTATTGAAAACTTATGGAAACAAAGGTTACTTTCATAAAATAAGTAGGATATGGGTACCCATTGTCTTTAAAACAAAAATAACTTAAAAACTAAAAAGAGTTACATAGAAAATGCGGAAAGTACATTTAAAACCATAAAAAAAAACATAAACAAGACTACATCCTCGAATCGAATAACGCTCGGCCCCTTGACTCCATTCACCATCGATACACATCCTCTAAGCGTCACGAATCTTTCCGCCTCTAAAGCTTATTTCCTGCACATAAACAGAAAGGAATGAGCCTAATGCCCAGCAAGGAAAATCTAACACATAGTCATAAACATAAACATAATTTCATAATAACGTAAAGACATATCATAACACATAATTCACTTATTATAATGGCCATTATTACTTGGGGTCCCATAGACTAAACAAGCATATGCCCATGGGATTAGTGGGGTCCTACTAGCTAAGTAGGTCATATGCCCATAACCCATTTGGGGTCTTGTTAGCCATATGGGTCATATGCCCAAGCCTACAAACATACACATATACATATCATAACACATTAATAACATAAAGCATATAGATAACATAAGCACATAACATATTAATTCTAGCCTATTTTCCTTACCAAAGTTACCGAGATTATGGACTGAGTTGGGATTGTTGGAACACTCCTAAAACCATAAGAAAGAGTAAGTCTAAAGAAAGGAGATGAAATGAAAGAGATGGAACGACTAAACCATAGAAAACATACTTACCGACTTATATGCTTAAAAGCTTGGATTCCCTAACCAAAATAAGAATAAGGTTAGGGGACTGAGTAGAAGGTTTTGAGAAAGGAAATAACATAAAATACAGAAAGGAACTAGAGTTTTGGGTTTACCTCAAAGATTTGCAAGATCAATCTAACCTTCACCGAAATACTATAGAACTCACTTCCCAAAGTGTTTGATAAGCTTATGATGTTTAAGCTTATAGTTTTTCCCCAAACCAAGTGTTTACACTCTCACACTCACTTAACACTAGCAGCTTCTGAACTTAGAGCAAATGGTGAATAATGGCTGGGTACTAGGTCCTATTTATAGAGTTTGGGAATGAAAATATCTTGATTTTACTTGAATAAAAATAATGGCTTTTTAGGTGAAAATCATTTGAATAATCGTTCAGCAGAGGCTGAAGACTCGTTCACAAGATGCTGGACTGTTGAAGGAGTTTGAATGGCTGAAAGGAAATGAATTCAAAAGAGTTTGAATCCATGCTGAAGGAGGCGATATATCGCCCCCTGTAGGCGATATATCGCCTGGGCCAGTATGCCCGAGGCGACCGTGCATCGTTTCGTGTTTTCCGTATCTACGTGCTGCGACATATCGCCCCCTATAGCTGCGATATATCGGCACACGCTGAATATTTAAACACGAATTTACACATTTTTAGCTAAGTTTGAATGGAGTAAACAGCCTTGACTAAGCCCTCAACGTACTCAAAGCTGCTGACTGACCCTATAACATTCAAACTTTACTCCTTATTATATTTAATCCTCAAAAATCTTAATCCTTAATTACCATTCAAAACATGTGCTTAAAATCCTATTGGTTGATGTCTAAACCTTATAATATAATAATATAATCCTTAATATCAGTCACATTAATCAAACCTTAGGTTATACTTAATATTCTTAAACTATAGATTAAACTTAGAAAATCTATAAGTACTACTATGAGTGTCCAAATAACTCCCGGTCTGAACCAAAAATCCACAGTAACAATGATAATACTAAACATACTATCATACTATTATCTATCTTAGCTAAGTAAAGTTCTTGGACTCTACAATTCTCCCCTACTAAAAATAATTTCGTCCTCGAAATTTACTTATCACATAACTCCGGATACCGGCCTTGCATGTCCTCCTCCAACTCCCACGTTGCCTCGCATTCAAAACTATTGCTCCATAGGACTTTGACTATAGGAAAGCTCTTAAACCGTAACTACTTCATCCCTCTATCTAGGATGCTAACCGGTTGTTCCTCATAACTTAAGTCTTTCTGGAGTGCTATTGTATCGTACTTGAGGACGTGAGATGGGTCTGACACATATTTGCGTATCATTGAGATGTGGAAGACGTTGTGACTATCAGCTAGTGCTGGCGGTAGGGCTAGTCTATACGCAACTGTTCCCACTTTGTCCAATATCTAAAAGGACCTATGAATCGGGGACTAAGCTTGCCTTTCTTCCCGAACCGCTTGACGCCTTTCATAGGAGATATCTTCAAGAAGACTTGATCTCCAACTTGGAATTCCACATCGCATCGCTTGGTATCCGCATAGCTTTTCTGTCGGCTTTGAGCTGCAAGCATACGCTGTCTAATAAGCGCTACTGCTTCTTGAGCTTGTCTAACAGCTTCGGGCCTTAGAAGCTTCCTTTCTCCTACCTCGTCCCAGTGCAACGGTGATCGGCACCTTCTTCCATATAGCAACTCATAAGGTGCCATCTCGATCGTCGACTGGTAGCTGTTGTTGTACGAGAACTCGATCAGCGGTAAGTACTTGTTCCACGATCCTCCGAAATCAGGTATACAAGCGCGTAGCATATCCCCTAAGATCTGAATCGTACGCTCAGACTGCCCATCTGTCTGAGGATGGAAAGCTGTACTAAGGGTTAACTTAGTACCCATAGCTTGCTGTAAGCTTCTCCAAAATCTTGACGTAAATACTGATCCTCTATCTGACACTATCGTCTTGGGGATTCCATGCAATCGTACAATCTCTTGGATGTAGATGTTGCATATTGGTCTGCCATGCATGACGTTCTAACAGGCAGAAAATGAGCCGACTTGGTTAGTCTATCTATTACTATCCAAGCGGAATCATGCTGCTTGTTCGTCTTTGGTAGCCCCGTCACAAAATCCATGGCTATATCATTCCACTTCCATTCTGGTATGCTAAGCGGTTGCAATAATCCTGCAGGCCGCTGATGCTCCGCCTTCACTTGCTGACATACCAGACACTTAGATACATACTCCGCTATGTTCTTCTTCATCCCTGGCCACCAATAGACTGCCTTGATGTCATGAGTCATCTTGGTAGACCCTGGATGAACCGAGTATGGGGTGTTGTGCGCTTCTTCTAGGATCGTCTTCTTAATACTTTGATCGTCTGGCACGCATACCCGATCCTTATATCTCAATAAACCTTGACTGGATTTTGAGAAATCTGTAGTCTTGCCTTCTCTGACTGCATCCATGTGCGTTGCTAGTGAATCATCATGTCTCTGACCATTCCGTATGTCTTCTAGCAGATTCGATTGGATAGACAAGTTAGCCAGCTTGCCTACAACCATTTCTATTCCAGCACTGATAAGCTCCTGCTGTAGTGGCTTTTCTATCCCGGATAAGGCTGCTAAATTCCCATAGTTTTTTCCGGCTGAGTGCATCGGCAACTACATTCGTTTTCCCTGGGTGGTATAGGATTTCACAGTTGTAATCCTTTACTAACTCTAACCACCTGCGCTGCCTCATGTTGAGCTCCTTCTGTGTAAAGAAGTATTTTAAACTCTTGTGGTCCGTATAAATCTCGCACCGTCCTCCGTAAAGATAATGGTGCCAGATTTGCAACGACCACCGCTGCCAACTCCATATCGTGAGTTGGATAGCGTTGTTCATACTTCTTCAACTGACGTGAGGCGTAGGCTATCACTTTGTCGTTTTTGCATCAACACGCTTCCTAATCCTAGCTTTGATGCATCGCATTAGACAACGAACTTATCGTCGGGTGTCGGTACACTAAGTACTGGTGTTGAGCAAGGCTTATCTTTAAGCAACTGGAAGCTTTCTTCACACTTATCGTTCCAGTTAAACTTTTGTTGCTTCCGGGTCAGGTTGGTGTGTGGAGTGGCTATCTTAGAAAAAGCCCTCTACAACTTTCTATAGTAACCTGCTAGCCCTAAGAAGCTTCTTACTTCTGACGCGTTCTTTGGTCTAGGCCAATCCTTCATGGCCTCTACCTTCGATGGATCTACTGCAACTCCGTCTTTTGATATGATGTGCCCGAGGAACGCCACTTGTGAGAGTCAAAACTCGCATTTCTTGAACTTCGCGTAGAGTTGGTGCTCCTTCAATCGCGTCAAAATCATCCTCAAATGTTCCTCGTGCTCTACTTCATCCTTGGAGTATACTAAGATATCGTCGATGAATACGACGACGAATTTATCTAAGTAATCCTTGAAGACCTTATTCATTAAGTCCATAACACGGCTGGTGTGTTAGCAAGACCAAATGACATAACCAACTCGTAATGTCCATAACGAGTCCTAAAGGCTATCTTAGGAATATCTTCTCCTTTTACCTTGAGCTGATGATACCCGGACCTTAAATCGATCTTAGAGAATACAGTCGCGCCTCGGAGTTGATCGAATAAATCGTCAATCCGAGGTAGCGGGTACTTGTTCTTAATCATTACTTTGTTCAGCTCACGGTAGTCTATGCACATCCGCATACTTCCGTCCTTCTTCTTCACGAATAGTACCGGAGCTCCCCATGGTTAATGGCTTGGCCTAAGTCTAGGAGTTCTTGTAGCTGCGTCTTTAACTTCTTGAGTTTTGTAGGTGCCATCCGGTATGGTGCCTTAGAGATAGGCTCGGTGCCCGGTACTAATTCTATCGTGAAGTCTATTTCTCGATTTGGCGGCAATCCTGGCAAGTCATCGGGGAAAACTTCTGGAAATTCTTGTATAACCCGAACATCTCCAACTTTGAGTGATGTCTCCTTCTCCACATTCGTGATGCTGGCTAAGAATGCTTGGCATCCTTTCTCCATCATTCTCTGAGCTTTGAGAGATGACACTAACGGTGTGCGTAGTCTTGAAGCTTGTCCCATGAAGCATCGTCTCTGGCCGTCAGGAGTCTCGAACATCACCTTCTTGCGTTTGCTGTCGATCGTTGCGCCATGTCGTGCTAGCCAATCCATGCTTAGTATTACGTCGAAGTCCTTGATTACTAGCTCTATCAGATCTCCTTCTAGTCCTATGTCCTCAATCTTGATCGGTAAGCCTCGTACTATTCGTGATGATAGAACTACTTTGCCCGAAGGCAACTCGGTTACAAACCTAGTTCTAAATCTTTCACTAGGTTTGTCTAGTTTTTCTATCATTCCTAACGAGATATACGAGTATACTGCTACCAATCTAGCGATACATAAACTATTGAGGATAGGATCTGACCTATAAATGCTTGTTACTAGCATGGGTTCCTCCTTGGGTCAATGCAAAGACTTTGGTCTGGAACCATCGTTTAATCCCTCTTAGCATTCCTCTGAATCCTTTTTGTTGTAGTTTCCAGGTCTGCTAGCTTAACCCCTAATTCCATCTTTGGTCTAAGTCCTCCGACGAACTTGGTCAATCTCGTAAAGTCGGTTGGGACCAACTCTGGTGCAAACTTGACTAATCTGTTGAACTGACGAGCATATTCTTCTACCATTAGCGATGACTGCCGAGGTGTAATACTTCTTGTGGAACGGCTCCACAAATCTTGTCCATATTAGGGTGGTGACATCGTTAGTCTGCTGAACTAAGTCCCACCATATTCTGGCATCCTTCCTTAGTAATGACGAGACGCAGGATATGCGGTTCGCATTACTGAGGTTCATGCGCGTAAGAATTGGCTTCACATTCCTTAGCCACTCTTATGCCTCAAAGGGGTCTATAGTCCCTTCGAAGTTTGGAGCGTGCTGCTTGCGGAACCTTTCATACACTGACTCCATATTCGTTACTAGATGTGGCGCGTAGTTCATCACTGGCCATCCCCCATATGGACCAACTTGTTGGGGTGCTAGGGCCATTTGTTGTAGCTGCGGCTGCGGTTGCGGCGGAGGCTGAGGCTGCGCCTGTTGACGTTGTTGCTGCAAGAGTTCCTCGACTTGTTGTCGCCGTCTAGCGATTTCCGCGGTGTTGTCAGCTGATGGTGTCGGCGCGTTGCGGCTAGTAGTAGCACGCACTCCTCTTCTGCGAACTGGAGGGCATCATTGGTCGTTGGAACAACGTTGGAGGCGTTTCCGTTGGTGCGTGCAGATCTTCGGAGCGACATCTTCACCAAAAGTTCTAACAGTCGAGAACTTGTTAGAACTTACCCTAATAGGCTCTAAGGCAAAAACTTATTCTAAAACAAACATATCTCGGACCTATTTATTATGACTTCTTATGAAAAATTATATAGGTCTTTATTTATTATTAGAGTGGGTTTCTATACTTAGAAAAACAAGTCATCTTTATTTTCTAAGTGTGTTTCTAATCATCCTATATGACTTAATTCTCAGGCTCGAAACTTATCTTTGTTCCAAAGTTAACAATATTGAGGGAGGGCTGGGATCAGTAAAATCGTTCCCACTACTAAGGCCCCCTAACTCTCAATAAGGAAACTTGGTTCATTGATTTGTATCCACCTTCACTGAACTTAGTCATTATTCATTTTATTTATTACTCATTATGATTGCGAAAAAAATCAAACTCATACATGAGATCAATTTGGAAAAAGATTTTCACTTATTACAATCATAAATAAAGAAATAAACAAAACAAACAATGAAAAACTAGCTATTCTAAAAATCGGGATCTTCTACATCCGATCCTTCATCTAGCATATCATTATCTATCTCCTTATAATCATCATTGTCTTGAGCCTCAAAATTTCCTCGGGGAAGATTTAAGAAGATCCTATGTTGTTGCTCATTAGTGAATTGAAACTCTAAATCATAGGTGAACTTAAGTATGAGAGAATAATATCTTAGGGCTGCTTGTAAGTCATCATCATTATTTATATTCTCCCATATTTCTTCTAAAGTTAAAATTGCTGAAGGAAAATCTTTTAAAAGCCTAATTACTAGGACATATTGTTCTGCAGCTCTCATCATGATTTGCTTAGACTCTTGAAGGTGACCTATCTCTTTGTGGAACAAGATCAATCTTTGGGTGATCTTTTCTAGTGCTCCTACGGTGTTTCTTGGCTCCCTTATTCTTTTTAAAGCCTTAATGGCTCGGATATCCTCATTGCTTAAAGCTCCGTTCATTCTTAACTGAAAACATAAACACTAAAGTTGTTAGCTATACATATAGACAAAGTAACTTGTAACTTGTAACTTAAACACTTACTTGGCGGTCCGATTCGGAGCTTTGAGCATGTGTATCGAGGAGAACTTCATGCGAAGGAACCGTTTGCTCTGATACCAACTGTAACGACCCACTAATCTAGACTACTTGGACCATTAACGAATCTATACATAAAACTTACATTTTTGCGGAAATACCATAATTTTATTGAAAACTTATGGAAACAAAGGTTACTTTCATAAAATAAGTAGGATATGGGTACCCATTGTCTTTAAAACAAAAATAACTTAAAAACTAAAAAGAGTTACATAGAAAATGCGGAAAGTACATTTAAAACCATAAAAAAAAACATAAACAAGACTACATCCTCGAATCGAATAACGCTCGGCCCCTTGACTCCATTCACCATCGATACACATCCTCTAAGCGTCACGAATCTTTCCGCCTCTAAAGCTTATTTCCTGCACATAAACAGAAAGGAATGAGCCTAATGCCCAGCAAGGAAAATCTAACACATAGTCATAAACATAAACATAATTTCATAATAACGTAAAGACATATCATAACACATAATTCACTTATTATAATGGCCATTATTACTTGGGGTCCCATAGACTAAACAAGCATATGCCCATGGGATTAGTGGGGTCCTACTAGCTAAGTAGGTCATATGCCCATAACCCATTTGGGGTCTTGTTAGCCATATGGGTCATATGCCCAAGCCTACAAACATACACATATACATATCATAACACATTAATAACATAAAGCATATAGATAACATAAGCACATAACATATTAATTCTAGCCTATTTTCCTTACCAAAGTTACCGAGATTATGGACTGAGTTGGGATTGTTGGAACACTCCTAAAACCATAAGAAAGAGTAAGTCTAAAGAAAGGAGATGAAATGAAAGAGATGGAACGACTAAACCATAGAAAACATACTTACCGACTTATATGCTTAAAAGCTTGGATTCCCTAACCAAAATAAGAATAAGGTTAGGGGACTGAGTAGAAGGTTTTGAGAAAGGAAATAACATAAAATACAGAAAGGAACTAGAGTTTTGGGTTTACCTCAAAGATTTGCAAGATCAATCTAACCTTCACCGAAATACTATAGAACTCACTTCCCAAAGTGTTTGATAAGCTTATGATGTTTAAGCTTATAGTTTTTCCCCAAACCAAGTGTTTACACTCTCACACTCACTTAACACTAGCAGCTTCTGAACTTAGAGCAAATGGTGAATAATGGCTGGGTACTAGGTCCTATTTATAGAGTTTGGGAATGAAAATATCTTGATTTTACTTGAATAAAAATAATGGCTTTTTAGGTGAAAATCATTTGAATAATCGTTCAGCAGAGGCTGAAGACTCGTTCACAAGATGCTGGACTGTTGAAGGAGTTTGAATGGCTGAAAGGAAATGAATTCAAAAGAGTTTGAATCCATGCTGAAGGAGGCGATATATCGCCCCCTGTAGGCGATATATCGCCTGGGCCAGTATGCCCGAGGCGACCGTGCATCGTTTCGTGTTTTCCGTATCTACGTGCTGCGACATATCGCCCCCTATAGCTGCGATATATCGGCACACGCTGAATATTTAAACACGAATTTACACATTTTTAGCTAAGTTTGAATGGAGTAAACAGCCTTGACTAAGCCCTCAACGTACTCAAAGCTGCTGACTGACCCTATAACATTCAAACTTTACTCCTTATTATATTTAATCCTCAAAAATCTTAATCCTTAATTACCATTCAAAACATGTGCTTAAAATCCTATTGGTTGATGTCTAAACCTTATAATATAATAATATAATCCTTAATATCAGTCACATTAATCAAACCTTAGGTTATACTTAATATTCTTAAACTATAGATTAAACTTAGAAAATCTATAAGTACTACTATGAGTGTCCAAATAACTCCCGGTCTGAACCAAAAATCCACAGTAACAATGATAATACTAAACATACTATCATACTATTATCTATCTTAGCTAAGTAAAGTTCTTGGACTCTACAATCGTAGGGTGTAAAATGTACACCCTATGATGACTCCCAGGGGGAGACATTGAATGTTTACTAAGTCTCCCCATGGGAATCAACGTAGGGCCACTTACGATGACTCCTTCAACAACGTCTCCCCTGGGGGGAGATATTAAATGTCTAAAATGTCTCCCCATATAGCCATCAAATGCCTATTTTACCGTAGTGCCAAGATGTAACATGGCAATGACATTGTGTCTACCCTTGCACATTGCCTACTATCACTAGTATCAAGCACGTGTCTTATATATTACATCACTCGTCTCCAAGTACACTTATGTGACTCACATACTATCATTGTCGATTAAAATTGTCAAAGTGTATCGAAAAGAATGAAAAATGAAATGCTTGGCAAGATGGATCCCATCAACCACTTGGGAGGTATTATATCCAACCTCACTAGGCATATGGCCTTGTGAAAAATAGGTGCCTAGACTTGTGAGCCTCAACAGACACCTAGCCATGTGCGAGATAGGTGCCTAGCCTAGAAAGCCTCAATAGGCGCCTGGCCATGTGCAAAAGAAGTGCCTAGCCTCATGAGATATATATAAAAAATACTTATAATATATATATGTATATATATATGAGAGGTGAACCTTATAAGACACTATTTGAATTTATAAGAACTAGCTACCCTTATAAAGGCTAGTCAAAATGTCCCTCAAAAGTGACTACCTCACAAACACACCCACCCTACAAAGGGACCGCGTCATAGAAGACAAAATGGGAGCCCAAAGAGATCCTTAAGTCTAGATCGACCAAGTTGCCTAACCCAGGAAATAAGGGCCCTAAACGAGGTCTTTACCAAAAACTCCATCGCAGTCAATAAAAGGGCATTGAAAATGGGCGCTTGTGAGACTTCACAAGTACCATGTCTCTATAAAGGTCCCAACCCAAAGGGAGATCACATCAAGGACCAAAAATGTAATGACCCAACTACTCTAGACCTTGGACCATTAACGAAAACTATACATAAACACTAATTCTTAATAACACTTTACAAGTGAAAAGACCATAACTTTATTAAGAAACTTGTAAAAGAATAAAAGTTAAACTTACATAAAAATATCAAGTAGGATATGGGATCCCATTGTTTTAAAATCAAAACATGACATAATTAAAAAGAGATTTACATAATAAAATGCGGAAAAATACATGTAAAAACCATAAGAAACAAAACTACATCCTCGAATCGAAACGCTCGACTCTTGAATCCATTCCACCTCAATACACATTCTCCAAGCTTCCAAGAACCTTTCCCACCACTAAGACTATTTTCCTGCACATATAAACAAAAAGGAGTGAGCCTAATGCCCAACAAGGAAAATCTAACACATAGTCCATATACATAAATTTCATAATAACATAAAATCATAACATAAAACATACTATAACACTTATATCACATACATACTATAATGGCCATTATTACTTGGGGTCCCATAGACTAAACAAGTCATATGCCCATTAGATTAGTGGGGTCTTGCTAGCTAAGCAAGTCATATGCCCATAATCTATTTGGGGCTTGTTAGTCATATAGGTCATATGCCCAAGCCTACAAACACACTTAACATAACATATTTCATAACATAAAAATCATAAGATAACATATAAAAGCATATAACATATAAATTCTATCCTATTTTCCTTACCAAAAATACGGGGATATGAGGACAGAGTTGGGACTTTGGAACACTCCTAAAAACCATTTGTGAAAGGGTGAGTCTATTGAAGAAAAAGAGATGAAAGAGATGAAGGAACTATACTTTTAAAATATACTTACCAAAACCTTGAGCTCAACAACTTATATTTCCTAACCAAAATAAAGAATAAGGTTAGAAGGCTGAGTAGAAGACTACGAGAACTTAAATAAAATAATATCAATTGAACTAGAGTGTGGAAATACCTTGAAGGCTTATAAGACCAATCTAAACCTTGAACCGAAATGCGAATAAACCTTACTTCCCCAAGTGTTTGATAAGCTTATAGTGATCAAGCTTATAATTCCCAACCCAAGTGTTTACACTCTCACAGTCACCTAGCAACTTGCAGCCTCTGAACTTAGAGTAATAGATGAATAATGGCTAGGTACTAGGTCCTATTTATAGAGTTTAGGAATGAAGAGATCTTCATTTAACTTGAATAAAAATAATGGCTTTTTAAGTGAAAATAATTTGAATTATCGTTCAGCAGAGGCTGAAGACTCGTTCAAAAAGATGCTGGACTTATCAAGAGGTTGAAGGTTTGAATGGAGAACGATTTCAAAAACTTTCAAAATATGCTGAGAGGGGCGATATATCGCCCCCTGTAGGTGATATATCGCCTGGGCCAGTATGCCCGAGGCAATCATGCATCGTTTCGTGGTTTTTGTATCTTCGTGCTGCGATATATCGCCCCCTATAGCTGCGATATATCGGCATACGCTGATTATTTAAACATGAAATTACACCTTTTTAGCTTAATTTAAATTGAGTAAACAGCCTTGACTAAGCCCTCTAACGTTTTCAAAGCTGCTGACCGACCTTAGAGTATTCAAATTTTAACCTTAATAAATTAAATCCTCAAAATACTTAATCATTAATACACCCATACATAACATGTGCTATTATCTAATTGGTTCTTATCTAAACCTTATAGTATAATAAATATTATCCTCAATATCAGTCATATTAATCAAACCTTAGGTTAAAATTTATATTCCTACACTATAGGTTAAACTTAGAAAATCTATAAGTACTACTATGAGTGTCCAAATAAATCCCGGTCTGAACCAATAAATCCACGGTCATAAAGATAATACTATAATACTACTATCTAACTAGCTAAGTAAAGTTCTTGGACTCTACAAAAAAGGGTTCTCATAATAATTCTAGGTCGACCGAGGTCACCAAGCCCAAAAAGGGTCTCAAAGAAGACGCTTGCGAAAGTGGTCTCAAAGAAGTCACTTGCAAAACGGGTCTCGAAGAAGATGCTTGCAAAAATAGTACTATGCATAATAACGAGAATGATGCTTCTCGATAAAAAATCAAAAGTTAAAAGCACACGCATGATGAATATATATATATAAGGATGGGAGATACCTAAAGGGTAAACACATCCTTAAAATAAACCAACATGCATACATAATAGGAGCTCAAACGCTCCTCCAATAAGCATGAAGCACAAAAAAGACACCATTCGTGTTTCTTCAATGAGCAAGTACTGATAGACTTCGTGGTTGTGTCGACCTGCTGCTCTGATAGTGAAGAGGAAGCCAACAAGACGAAAGGAGCACAAGAAAGAAATGTCAAAGCACTCTTCATTCTGAAATTTGACATGCGCTGGATACATACAAACCACCCAGGGCAACATCTTAGGAGCACCACGCGAGGGCTAATCTTTTCTGAACTATACTTCTTGGCCCCTCTGGGTAGTGTGCCTCAGGCTTCTTTGTGTGGTTCGATGTTTTGTAGACCAATGACACCCGTTGGATATGTACAAAGGAATGATTTGCATTAGTGAAACTTCAAAGGAGTCCTGAGGATCACCACTTATGAAGTATGTTTTTTCATATCTCATTAACAAAGAAACAAACTTGTACCTTGTGTGTCATAATGATGGCACAGAAAGAGTCTACAGGAACGCCTAAAGGCCCATAGATTGGGGGCAAGTGTGGAAGCAAAAATTCCACACCAAGTAAAGACCATGACTCATGTCCAATTCTGCTAGATAATCAAGTGGAAATATGGGAAATTATCCCTTAAAGCATCTATCGATGAAGGCGCACAGGCATAGAAGAAAAGGGTCTCGCATAGCGAGGCCCGCATGTACGAACCCTCAAAATAGCCAAGTGCACAAGGTCCGTACAGGCCATAACCTTGATAGTGAGGCCCAACTTGCCTTAGGCATAAGGCCTCAGCATAAGGTTCATGTCTGGAGAAAATGGCCTCCCTAAGTGTGTCGTACGCGCAAGTAGCCTTAGGCATAAGGCCTTCGCACAAGGTTCGCGCCTAGAGATGAGGGCCTTAAATCGTGAGGCCCTATATGCCCAAGGGTACTGTACCCGAAGCCACGACCCATGAACGCCTCACACAAGGACCTCATATAGCAAGGCCCCTTGTCTTGCACTGAAGGGACTACGCGAGACTAAACTCGCATAACTCGCGAGGCTGAAGTCATTATGTGAGGCGTAACGCCCCAAGTCACTATGGCTGCTTCCTGGAATGATGACAGGCCCTGCAAACTAGCACGAGTCTTTCCAGCGTGCTTTGTCCTCACTCACACACTTCCTGGGAAAACTTCCCAGGAGGTCACCCATCATAAGACTTCTCTAGGTCAAGCACACTTAACTTTGGAGTTATCTCAAGTGATGAGCTACCAAAAAGAAGATGTATCTTGTTGGCATAGGTAGTACCCATCTATCCATTTAAGTCATCTTCAATTGTGTAGTCCCATACCTACATAGTCTTAGAATCATCACACTTGACCTTCCCCAAGTGATGTGGATTGCACAGTTTTACCCGGACTACTACAAAATACCCTTTACGCGACACTTTTTTAGGACATGCACATAAATTCAAGTCCTTAAAAATATTTATGGAGTTTTTAGGACACTCATTGAGAGTCCTTAAAAAACACAATTTATGACTCGCAATGAGTGTCCTAAAAAAATATGTAAGTCCTAAAAAAATCTGGGCTAAAAAATGAGTGTTTTACTTAACAATTTTAAGGACTTGCTTTGGGAGCCTTAATACTCTTTAAGGACTCGCTTTTCGAGTCCTAAAAACACCTAGGTTGAAAATTTAGGAATGGTGACTTTTAAAGACTGGTTTTGCGAGTCCTAAAAGACTTTTAAAGACTCGTTTTGCGAGTCCTAATAATTTGTAATAAGTTAACAATAAGTTATTTAAATACTTTTCCCAATTTATTAATAAAATATCTATTATATCATATAATTAATTAAATATTTTTTTAACTGAATAATCTATTAACCAATACAAAAATATATAATATATTTATTAAACTAATAAAAAATACTTATTCAACTAAAAAAAAACTACTTATTAATTTTTTTTAAAATATTTTTAAAGACAACTTTTATTTTTAAAATTAAGAAGCCTAAAACTTTATCCTACTCCCACTCTCTTTCTGTCGCCTCTTCTCTCTTCTCTCTCAGCCTCAGCCTGAACGAACTCCCTCAGCCGCACTCTCTCTCACCGATCGACAAAGGCTCAAGGCTGGACGACGTGAAGGCTTGGGGGTTGTGAGGGGCTGGACCGATAGAGGCTCAGGGGTTGCGAGGGGCTGGACGACGCGGAGGCTTGGGGCTAGTGCAGGCTCTGGGGCTGGACGACGCGGAAGCTTGGGGGCTCATTGGGGATGGACTACATGGAAGCTTGGGGGCTCGTTGGAGCTGGACGATGCGGAGGCTTGGTGGCTCGTTGGGGCTGGACGACTCAGAGGCTCGATAGGTATGCGTTCTTCTTTTTCTCTAATCAAAGAAACTAAAAATTTTGTAGTGTATTGGTCTGTAGTGTTGTTCGTATAGACACATGAGCAAAGTGTTTATTCTACACACTTTTAGTGTATTGGACTGTAATAGGCATTGCGTGATTATGTCTCTTGTACAAGGTTACCCACTGTAAGTGTTCCTCTTTTAATTAAGCAAATTATTCTATAATGTTATAAATTAAATAAAGAAGTTTATTTATTTTATACATTAAATAAATTAAAGTGGACAATTACAAGCACTCCACGAAAGGCTTTCTCGGAAAAACATTGAAGTACCTCAATCCTTCTAAGTCAGAACTTGTAACCCCACCTCTGTTTTGTATCCATAAGCGACCTGAAATGTGACCTTAAGTCTTGTATTTGATTGAAAATGTGGTTATCCTATAGTTGCTTCTTTTCTTCTCTGTAGCACTTTTCTCACGTAGGTGCCTTCCTTGAGTAAATATGATAAATTCTCATTTGTTAGATTACAAATGTTAATTAATCTCCTTATTTAATCTTATGGGATCTCTATTTGGTGCATTTTCTTTCTAGATTGATGATGATGAGAAAATCATGATGATTGATTTTCCTCAAATGGTTTCGATATCTCATCGTAATGCGCAGGTGTAAGGAACTCTTATTAAAGACTTGAAAACTTGTCATAATCTTTTTTATTCTTTTGTCCTTGTAATTGTGTATTATTTAATTATCGTACTTGATAGTTATTGTATATTTCATTCTCATATATTTTCATCCTCAGGTACTTTGACCGCGATGTTGAATGTGTCTTCAAGTTCTTTAGAAAGAGGTCAGTGATATTTTTTTCTTTTGTATTGGAAGCTTTCTCATCTGCTTCACTGACTTGCTCGCTTATTTAAATCTACTGAGTTTCATTATTTGAGATTGCTACTCTTAAAAGAACTCTCACATATTTTCTACTAATGGAGGATTGAATTTTGATTGCTGACTGTTGATGGGTTAATAATGCTAGTCCACTTAAAACTTTAGATGATCATATTTTTTCTGAATTTAGCTGTAGTATTTTGTTTATGCTTCTACGCCATGTTGTTGTTCCGGCTGTTGCGATATTGTTCTTGACAGTCAATTTTAGTTGGAAGTGAAAGTCATTTCAATATTTTCATTTGTGGTCAATAAATTAGTTGAAGTGGTATATATATGTGGTTCTTATATATTTTTCCAGAAGTCCTCTTTTTTTTGTCCCAGTTTCCTTGATTTCTTGAGTCATTGGTGTTTCTAGGATGCTAGTCCATATTGTATATTAACTAGAGAGAAGCTTCAAAATCAAATTCTTGATTTCTATTTCCATGATGCAGCTGCCATTATATTTTAACTCCAATGGTTCTAGCAGTGTTTCCTGAAGATTTAGTGTGACAATGTTGCTTTTGTTGCTCCTTATTTAGGATTTATTTATTTTTTAAATGTTAAGGAACCTACACCAAACACTACAAGTACCCAACAACCTTGTTCCATTTTCTTTCATGTCCAATCCTGTTTGATTATCTCTATATATTAAGATGACTCCTAATCCTAGAACATAAGATATAAGATAAAAAAACAAACAAAAATATGAGTTGAACATTGATGTAGGATATAACTGCAAAGAAATGTAGTTTAACTAAAAAAATTCTCAAAACACCTAAAAAGGGTAGGTCAAAATGGTCAGGCATGTGGTTTGCTACCACAAGGTCTGAGGTTCGAGTCCCTACGTAGCAATTGCTATGGTTTCGTGATCCCCAATTATTGTAGAGTTAGGCCCCACCTAGTTTTTTGAAAAATAAAAAGTTATACTACCTTACAGTTTCTCTTAACTATGGTTTTCTTCTCTTTGCTAATAGGATGCAAGCTATAATTTGCTCAAATTGTTAAGAACAAAGGCTTCTTAAGTCTCTCTCACATCTATTTTCTTTTCTCCTGTTAGGTTTAATTTGTCTTTTCATGAGTACACTGTGGATGATGATGGCAAAGATGTTGGGACATATGAAAGCAACAGACTTTGCTTTTCTTCAATATCGAAAGATGCTGTTTTTCTAGACAAGGAACTTGCTGCTAGTGGTTTTAGTAGAAAGGATCAGGAAGACATTGAAAAGGTATGGTGCTATGTCACTTCTTTTTTTATTTATTTTGGTTCCATTTGTGCCTTTAAAGTATCCTTAAATATAAATTCTTTAATTTACAGTTCATCGAAGAAGGTGTAGAGGAGAACAGTGACACTGATGAAGGAACTGGGGATGAGGAATGTGTCTCTGTTATGAATAAACAAAACATCAAAGGTGTTGGTTCCTTGCACTTGCAAGATCAGGTAAAGTTATATTACACTAGGGATACTGGGATGATATTTGTTGCTTGTCAAAACTCATGTCAAAGTTAGACATTTGTTTGAATTATTATGAAGAAATTTGGAACTCTTTTTTTTATTGTTCAGGGGGACGAGTCTGCAGATGAAGACGAGGCAAAACTAGCAAGGAGCTTAAACAAGCAGAGGAAGCACGCTATATCAGCAGTACATATGGGACGACGAAAAACTGTCTCCAGAAATTCCTACAAAGACAAGAGTGTTAAGACCACTTACAACTCCAAAATCCATAAACAAATGTGTGTCTGGTAAGAAGAGTGACATTAAGGATGAGATGGCTTTTGTTTTGGCTACAAAAACACATTGAGAGTTCAATTTTGACTATAAAATGAGAAAAGCTTCTCATGTAGAAGGAGAGAAACAACTGTTTTTGTTTCTATAGATGTGTGCTTTTGAAACAAGCTCAAATGTGACAAAGGTGATAAATTGTTTTACTGGCCATGACATCAATTTTGGCTGTATTAATCATATATTAAGAAAAGTATATATGATTAGTTAATATTTATTGTATATGATATTAAAATAAGGGTAACATGACCATATTATATAATTCCAGCAGAACATGACCAAAACCAAGCTTATGGTTTATTTTATTATTGATTATTGTTAAATTATATGAACAATATGAATATTTGTTATCTTAATGTATTATAATGTGCAGGTTTATATTGAGATGCATTTCTTTGGCGCAATACTAGACAACATTGGCAGTTGAAGTTTTAGAATAAAAAATATATTTCACTTACATTACATACATTTCTTGTTTAATATTTGGTGATAATAGAATTTGATTGTAGTATAAACTATCATGTAATATGATTTTGTTAGCCGAGTAGACTAAATATTGAAATTATATTTTTGAGTAATTAATAAAAAAATTATTTTGGTGTATTTTCTTTTGAAATTTTAGAAATCTAACATATACAATACATTTTGGACACTCAAATGATATTTTTTTTCTAAATCAAAATGAAAATTGTAGCTGCATTTTTTTTTAAATTACTTTTAAGGGCATGCAAAGTGAGTCCTAAAAAATTACTTAAAGGCACTCAACCTGATTTTTTAGGACTCGTGTTGCGAGTCCTACAAAATTACTGAAAGACACTCAATTAGATTTTTTAGAACTCACAACGCGAGTCCTAAAAAATCTCAGTTTTTAAGACTCTCAAATAGAGGACTCACGCCCCACGAGTCCTAAAAATTTTTTTAGGACTCGCAATGCTAGTCTCAAAAAACTTTTTTTTGTAATAGTGCCGGTCTTTCCACCTACGGATCACGGGATAATGACTGTCACAATCATCCCCTTTGGGGTTCGACGTCCTCGTCGGCCATATTTCCGGCTGGGTCATGACTCTAATACCAATTGTGACACACCACGTCACTATGACTGCTTCCTGGATTGACGACGGACCCTGTAAACCAACATGAGTCTGTCCCCGTCGGCTGCACAGAAGTCTTAAAGTCTTAATTTATTTTTCTATATTATGTTATATTTTATTTTATGCATGTTACTTTCTCAAGATACAATTTTTTATATTGTTTGAAGTAATTTCTTTTCTATTTTGTTACACTATACATTAGTTTAAATTTCCAATACTATGTTGTATTTTTTCTAACATAATATACATATAAAATCTGCCTGGGCCGAATATGATGGGTGATGACTCATGATCAAGAAAGCGCGTTATCTTGATCGTTTACTGGACAAATGACTACTGGACAAATGACTACCATTTAAAAAAAGAAAGAAATAAAAACTGAGCATAATGCTATTTTAAGAGTACTTACTCCTTTGATTGTTAATATATGCGAAAAGCCTTCTCTTTCTCTGCCCTGAACCAAAAGGAAAGTGGAAGATCCTTCTCTACAAGATTTTCCATGGGTAGTAACCTTTTTTATCTTATGATCACCCCCTTCTTATTGTTCCTTACAACTACCCATGCAAATTCAACTCATCATTGTTCACCTTCTTCTTGTGATAATATCATCAACATAACTACTCCTTTCCGACTTAATACTGATCCAATTCACTGTGGCGACTTTAATTATGAGCTTTCTTGCGAGAACAATCATACGGTATCATACTTAAACTCTGTCAAGTACTTTGTGCGGTCAATCAATTATGCCAATCACACCATTCGAGTTGTGAACTCCAATCTTCACAACAACAGTTGCTCCATTCTTCACAACAACAGTTGCTCCACCCTTCCATCTCCACCAAAAATCCCGTTGAGAAATTTGAAGTCTTACACGTACACAAAGAATATAGCTAGTAATCCTGAAATGTGAGAATCCTGTTAATTCCTCTTATTATATAGACACCGCTCCTAGCGAAGTTGGTGCTTCTTATCATTACTATGTGGTCGATGGTGGCTTTAACGTTTCTGATTTGGCGAGCGGGTGCCGCACGGAGCTAAGGACCTTCGTATCGAATCAGACAGTGGTGAATGGAAGGTATACTTCTTATGTGGACATTCACAACCAGCTTGCTTATGGCTTTGAGCTTTCATGGTTGGACTTCAAACAAGAAGATGAAGTCTGCTACATCAATTATTCCAACTACATGCAATGTGATCGTGGTAAGTAGTTCTTCTACGCTCTATATTCAATCAACTCCAGCATTCTGAGAGCTAATCTTGAAATTATCTTGGATTATTACAGATTCGTCGACTGCTAATGAAGCTGAATATACATCTAATGAAGCTGAATATACATCATGTAACAGTTCTTTCTTCTGCACTTGTTATAAAAATTGTTTTCTTTTCTCATCACATCTATTTTTCTGATTCATTGTACTATTGCAGGGATTATTTTCCGTTACATCATAACCTATATAAGCTATGCGCTTGGTACGTCATAAGAGCTTTTAGTACTTTTAGAAATCAATATTAAAAAATTTATTTGAGCTAGAAAATATGAGAAATCATTTAAAACATATTTACACTAAAATTTTAAAATATGATCTACAACGAGCTTGCTTATGGCTTTAATTTGAGCTTTCATGGATGGAAACAGATTTCTTGGACAGAAAAGCTTCATGCCACATCGATTATTCCAACAAGATTATATGTCGTTTTGGTAAGCTC